>NC_000076.6:11158042-11458042 GCF_000001635.26 Mus musculus
TCTGTACAATGAGTTATTAACTAGTTCTGATTCTTCTTGTATAGATTTACTTTTAGCTAACTACAGATAATTTCTTCCAAATATTCTAGCAACCTAACTTTTTTTTAAGTTTTCCTTTTAGGAATTATCAATTGATAGGCAGTATTATTTCTTCTTGCTCTTTATCCTGTTAATACCAATACATTTGTCTTCTCCAAATTACCTTCCTCATCTCTATTTCCCTATCTTCTACATTCTCATTCATTCATATTCTTCTTCATTCTCTTCCCCTATCCTGAAATCAACATCTAACTGTGGAGTTGGATGCTCTTGGTAAAGTTTCATAATCTGTATGTTTTGCTGCCTAGCTCTCATTCAGTCTTTTCCTCATTATTATTTGTTTGGGAAATTGTTAGTCCTATAAAGTCCCACATAGACCATATTATTTTTTCTCTAAAATAAAATAATTTTCGGATACATAATTTCCACAAGGAATAACTTACATACAACAAAACAGTTTGATCTTAAAGGTAATATTTGATGTATTTTGACAAATCTGTAAACTTGGAGTCAACAACCAGTTCTTGTCAGGCTTCCACCAGAGTGACAGAGCATATCTGAGAAAATCATCTCCAGAGAATCACTGAGTGGGATGGTTCAGTGCAAGGATGACTAGCCTGATGGCTTTGGACCTGAGTAGACATTAGGTGTCTAGAGGGACGAAATACCTTGTTTCAGAAGTAGAGGAATGCTATCAAATACATCTTAGCCAGCTATGGTAGAGCAGACTTTAGCCGCAAGTGTTTGGGAAGGATTACATCCAACTTAGATATCAGTACTTGATTGTGTAATTATTGAGTTGTAATGGTGTAAAGTAAGTACATAATTGCACATTGGTTTTGTACTGAAGGTAATTCGTTGATTATTCAGTGTAGTCTTAGTCGTTGAGCATATTGTGTGTGTTCACAGTGTGTACACTGCAGCAGTGACATGCAGCTGAGGAGCTCCTCCTCTCGTATTCTAAAACAGGGAGAGGGGACCAGGACTAGAAACAGTCCCCAAGGCCAGTTTCAGTAAGGACCAACTCCCTTTACTTGGCTATCATTTCCAGTTTCTACTAATTTTCAGAAAGCCCTCAAATTAAAGTATAGTAAACACAGAGACACAGAGACACACGTCTGCACTTAGCAAATGCAGAAAACCCTTACCAGGTTGGAATTGGTGCTATATATTAGTTTTCCCCCTTAGCTGTGTGTTGTGCTTTGCTCTTCTGTGTTATTACTGGCTTATGAGTCTGTGCAAAAGCAAAGGGAACTGACAAATAGTATTAGAGGAATACTGTGAGAGGCAACTCTGTGGCATTTCCCAAATGAGCCTTCCCAAGGATGTGAGTCTTCTGAATCAGTGTCCCATGCCATTTTGTTTATCTTAGTATCACTATTGACAGGAGAAAAAAAATCAAAACAAAAGCTCTTATAACTTATACTTCTCTTTAGATAACTCCCTGCACTTCTTATGGCGAGAAATTGTTACACCTGATGGCTTGAAACTCTACTATAATCCATATACAGGCTGGTAAGGCAAAATCTTTTATGTCTGATTTTTATAAAATATATACAGAAAAAACTATGAGAATTTAACACAGTGTTCAGTATTGAGGAGTACTAAAAGTCTTATATATTTCTACAGTTAGGATAGACTTAAATTAAAAAGCACTTGCCATTTTCTCAGTGAATACAGTTATAATAGACTGTAGCTGCTGAGCTATCAAGATTGACAGAGATGACTGGGCATGGTGAGGCATGCCTTTAATCCCAGTCCTTGAGAGCTAGAGAGTAAAGGAGAGATTAGATTTATGTCTCAAGTAATGTCGTTTTTTTTTATAAAGGCCAACTTTTATACTTTTAATTATCAATTTATAGATTTAAGAAATGTGATGATCTTTGAGCATAATTAGTGAATCAGTATTTATTATCTTTTATATTTTTAATCACAGATTCATAAAGACCATAGAGGGAAAATCCTGCCTTCTAAAAATGTTATAAAATTGCATATATTTATTCTGTGGCCAAGGATGGAGGGGTAGCATGGCATACCATTGAAGGTAGAAGATGACTGTGTTTTATCATGCTTATCATAAGGACTGGTGGCAGTCACTTTTGCCTATTTAGCCATCTTGCTAGACCGCATAACATTTCTCTTTAATTATAGATGAGATAAATGTTGATTAAGTACTAGCACCATTCTTATTTCTATGTACTTAGTTGTCTGCTCAATTATTGTTATTATTTTATTCCTGTTAGGTAGGATTTGGAACTTTGACTTGTTTCCTCCTAAATGAAGTTTCAGTAAACTTAAAGTTGCATTCATTTCTTCAGTTCTCTTTGGGAACTAATAAAAGACAGGATTTTATTTAAATGTTTCTTGGGTTGTATTTTCTCTTAGCATCATTCGAGATTTCCCACATGCGGGTCCACAGTTGCTTGGTGGAATCTTAGCAGATGAGATGGGTCTTGGAAAGACAGTGGAGGTTCTGGCTCTGATTCTGACACATACCCGACAAGACGTCAAGCAGGACGCTCTCACCCTTCCTGAGGTACAGAGAAATGCCGTGCTCCAGAGAATAGGAGCAAAGGATGTCAGGAGGCCGTGCAGTGAGCACTGAGCATTTGCTCGGTTCTTGCGTCAACCCCTACTGTGGTGGTGTGAAAATGGCTTGTATTCAGGGTTGGTTACCTGCAAGTAACTGCAGAGAATGGGACTTTGGTTTCCTGGGAGGTTTTCTTAAGTGATGAAGACCAACTAGTAAGGGAATATACAGTAGTAAGTTTATCAGTCTTCCAACTAATTAGCAGGACTTTTACAGTAAGTCCTGTTAGTGCGTCACATATCTTGTCAACACTAGAAGGTCAATATTGTCACTGAATGAAGAACTGTCTGTTTAATTACAGATCTCAGATTCTGTTAAGTAGAACTTAGTGATTGACTGATAGCTTAGTATTAATAGATTGTTAGATGGAGTAGTTTTTGTATAAATATCTGAATTTTAGAGTTCACAAAATATAATTTCCTATACCTCCCAGTAGTAAAATCGGAAGCCAGCACGTTAAATCGTGCTGAATTTAGCCTACCAATCAAAGGTTAAACTAGTTAAGAATCTCTAGGAACCACTGGGCCCACAATTTTAATATTTATATAATATGTTAATAAATTCATGTATGCATAATGAACCTTTGTGATTTCAATAGTAAATAGTAAAGAAAAATCTTTATATATCTTTGTATATATGTTTATATATACATATAAATACATTTTTATAAACTTATATAAATATATAGCTATGATAGGGGAGGTTGAAGAAAAGATTCAACAGTTAGGAGCCCTGAGCTCTGGCTGCTGTCCTAGAGGACCCAGGCTGGATTTCCAGCACCCACCCATGGGGCAACTAACCATCTGTAGCTCTAGATCCAGTTGATGCCTCTCCCTCTTCAGGCCTCTGTGGGCACTGTATGCATATGATATACAGATGTACATGTATACAAAATTCCCTTCCACAGAAAACACAAATAAATCTTATTTTTAAAAAGACACTATATATGAGTTAAAGTATTAGCATCGTTGAGAGATTTTTAATTAAACTCATTACATATTTTATTTCTGAACTTTCGTTATTTTAAATTTAATGTTTCAATTCTATTTTTAACTGTGTCTTTAAAAGTTACTTTCAGTAATTCCCTACATTTAGGAAATTTAGAGTATACAAATTAAAACATGATGGTTCGTTATAAGCTCCAAAGTGGAAACATTGATATATAATGAATGACATTTAGTTATCTCCCAGTTGCATATGAGTATATGCTTTTTTTTTTTTTGTTTTTTTTGTTTTTTTTTTCTGAGACAGGGTTTCTCTGTGTAGCCCTGGCTGTCCTGGAACTCACTCTGTAGACCAGGCTGGCCTCGAACTCAGAAATCCGCCTGCCTCTGCCTCCCGAGTGCTGGGATTAAAGGCATGCGCCACCACGCCCGACTTATTCTATTTTTCTAATAGAAGGGATGATTATAACAAATATTTCAACTACCAAAATTATGTATTTCAGGGAAAAGTGGTAAATTATTTCATCCCAACTCACTGTCCTAGAGAAAAAGTGAAAAATAGAGAAATCCAGGATACAGAATATGAACCAAAAGAGAAAGTTCACTGCCCTCGTAAGTGTGGTCTCTTCACGTGACTTCTTACAGTGATTTTACTGTAGTTTAAAATGTTATTCTTATAAAGATATTAATAGTAAGCACTAGGTTTCAATTTTGGGGGGCTTTTGGTTTTTTTTTTTTCCATTTGTTTGTATTTAACACAGAGCATCGTTACAAGTTACATCAAATATAAAGAATTGGTCCCAGTACTACCTGGTTAGCCTATTATATATGCTTCAGTTTCTTCAGTTTTGTTTAATTTCAAGTGTAGTTTTTATAATTCTTTTTAGCAGATGGATTTTCTTAGGAATCGTAGCATAACATGTACTAGGATATTCAAGAGATTGTTATTTTATAATTTGAATGATTGTTGTGTCATCAAATTAACAATTAGCCTAAATAATGCTTTGTTAAATTATTTCTACTACAGTAATTTTTCTTAATTCAAGGTAAATTTTTATTACATATTCTTCAGAATACTAGGTTGTATTAAGTCTTTTATTTGTACCCAGTCCTTAATAAAGATTAAGATTGAATTTCATATCAATTATTTTGAATAATTATCATATCCTTTTGTCTATCTACTGTACATTTAGCTACACGTGTGATGATCCTGACAGCTGTGAAAGAAATGAATGGGAAGAAAGGAGTTTCTATTCTTTCTATCTATAAGTATGTCAGCTCCATATTCAGATATGATGTTCAGCGGAACCGGGGTCTTCTGAAGCGGATGTTGAAATGTTTAATCTTTGAAGGTCTTGTGAAACAGATCAAAGGCCATGGTTTCTCTGGGACTTTTACACTGGGGAAGAATTACAAAGAAGATGTATTTGATAAAACAAAAAAGCAGGTAACATCATTTATTAAGTGCATGTACTCATATACAACGCCTTACAGAATAAATGATTAGGTCCTGCCTTGCCACTGAAGCTTTCAGAGCTTAGTGACAAAAGTCAGAAATGAGTGAGAAAAGGTACTGTGGCAATGACGGACTTAACAGTCCTACTTTCTGAATGTGTCACAAGAGTAACAACTATTTTAGTTACCATTCAACCCTGAGAAGTACTCAATGGAATCAACTCTAAAATTAGTTGGTTTACCTTAAAGTTTAAGGTAACTTGTCTATTGTTAAGATGCTGTCTGTATTTACAAACCTTGCTCCCAGCTTTAGAAATGTTAATGCCTCAAATTGTGTATACCTATGTATAAATGCCTCAAGTCTTTTATATAAAGTTATCATGTTCCCAATGACGTCATCCTGTAAAACTTTAATATTTTTCTATAAAACTGTTTTCATTTGGCTAGTAATTTCAATTTGCTTTTAGAAAAATAGACACAGTACATGTAAACACCATTAAGGAAAAAATGACGACAAATCAGAGTATGAAAGCCTTTTGCTTGGCTACTGTAAGAGATAGTAGAGAAAATAGGCACAGTTCATCTCTCAGAGCAGAGAGTGTCCAGCTTGTGCCCAAGCACGCACAGCACCAGGAGCTGGGACCTCTAACCAGGGCCATTGTTCTGTATTAATATCCTGGTTCTTCTGTGTGCCCTCAATTCTGACCCCATTTTGGGGGAGCTCTTCCTATCACCTACCTGGCTGTCACACTCCGACTCTCTGACATGCTCTTTGTAAGCCCTTCTATAGTGTGCTTTTACTTCCTGTTCAGAGACAATGCCTGGCCTGGAACTGATGTTCAAACCATAATGACAAGAGACACCCATAGAAAGGCAAAGATAAAAGTCTGTGTACCGATGGCAACAAATAGTAATCACCCTTCGCTTTATTTGTACTTGATGATTTGGAGTTGTATGTACTCTAAATTTCTGGTTTTGCTTGATTTAAGCAGACTTTAAATCAGAAAATGTTAATAACAAAGGGATAGCTTACCTTCTTTCTCATCAGCACTGTACAGGGATCAAGTAGAACCTTTGCTTCTCTGAAGGTTACAGAGAGAGGTCTTTCAGAGGGTAAATTAGAATATGTTTATCATGAACAAGTGTCCTTGGGTAAAGGGTGGTAAAGACACTATTGACTTTGTTTGTAAAGGATATATGTATATAAAGTTTAGAGTTTAATTTCACAATTATAACTTTATTGGTACATGTTAATTAAAGAATACTTTTCATAGGCAGTAGGGAGTCCAAGGAAAATTGAGAAGGAATTGAGGAAATCAGTGAACAAGGATGCAGATTCTGAGTACCTGCCATCAAACACTTCTGATGACGATGAGCCTTACTATTATTACTGTAAGGCGGGAAAAAGCCGGAGTAAGTTGAAGAAGCCTGCTTTACTAACTAAAAAGGGAAAGGGTCAGTCTGTTCATCTGGATTCCCAAGGTGATGCTCCAGCTGCTGGAGTCTGTGCAAGTACTGATGTTCATGTGTCAGAAAATACATGTGTCTCTGAAGACAAGCAAACCCAAGAAGCAAAAGACTGTGCTGAGTCGCCAAACCCTGCTGCCGAGGAGTTGGCACAGTCTAACACTTCAAGTCCTTGTGAAACCTCTGATTACCGCTTTGAGTGTATATGTGGTGAATTTGATCAAATTGGCCACAAGCCAAGAGTTCAATGTCTGAAGTGTCACCTGTGGCAGCATGCAAAGTGTGTGAATTATGAGGAGAAAAACCTGAAGGTTAAGCCTTTTTACTGCCCCCACTGTCTTGTTGCGATGGAGCCAGTATCAACAAGAGCAACTCTGATCATCTCTCCGAGCTCCATTTGCCACCAGTGGGTGGATGAAATCAATCGGCACGTGAGGTCATCATCTCTCCGAGTTCTGGTAAGGCACTGCAGCTAGCGAGGGGTTAGAACCTGTACAGTGGTGCTTATCTGTGATAGTTCTCATTGTGGCTGAGCAAGATCTCGTGTAACCCAGGATAAGTTAGCTCCAAGGATGACGTTGGAATCCTGGTATCCCTGTCTCTGTTTCCCAAGTGCTGCATTATGGCATGTGGACTCTGCCCAGCTCATTTGGATGAGTATGATTTTACTTTTTTTATGCTTTTTCCCCCCAAAGCTCTTAATAAAGAGCTTTCATACTTCATTAATAAATGTTTTCATGCTTCATTTTTTTCAATAAATTGAGCTCAAGGACTTGTGCATGTCAGGTAAACATTCTAGCACTGAGCCATATTGCCATCATCCTCTGTTTGTATATTACTAAAATTATTTGTTATGATACTAGTACTGGTTATACCAGAGCTTGAAGAGAATATTGAAAAGAAGAAGTAGAAGAACAAACTATATTCTTTTTTGACTTCCAGATTTCAGAAGTTGAGAGTATATTATTATTAAGGCTTTTTAAAATTCTCAATCATCAAGTTGAAAATGTGTTGGTAGAGGCATTTGTAATTTCAGAGAAAGATACAGTCCCAGGGTGGTATAGTATAATTGCAGATGCCATTTAACCTGTCATCTTATTGTCTTTTGGAGCCTCAATTACCTCATTAGAATAATTCAGATATTTATTTGGTCCTTGGCATTTTCCAGGAGCTGAGCTCAGGTCTAAAAGCAGCCTCTCATAGGCTTGCTGTGTAGGTTCAATTAGGTGGTCAAGAACTTGCCGAGGGGCATTGCTTGTTATTGTTGGCTGCCTTCCTTCCTCCCATGCAAGAAGTGTAGTTTTTCCATAGTTGGACATGAAGACAGTAACAATAAATAAAGCACAGTTTTTGCCATTGGGCAGTTCTTTTTAGTCTTAGCTCCTAGGTTTGAGCAGGTCACTGTGTCCTCTGTGTGAGGAAAAAATAGCACTTAATAGTATGGCTGTTGAAATTTGGAGACAGTGTTTCATACAGTCTGAGGCAGGAAGGATACCTCATGAATGATAGCTGGGATTGCTCTGCTCCCCACACCACTGGCTTCTCACACCCCTGCTGAGTCGCTCCATCTACCGACCTGCTCACATTCTTTCCCTTTTTTCCAGTTGAAAGAAAGTATTTGTTTCAAAACTTTTTTTGTTTTTTGTTTTTTTCGAGACACTTTACCAAATCATTAGCTCCTCTGAGTTAACTGTCAGTTGCATGATTGGTCGTCCCACCAGTGCTGTCACAATTGCTCTGTGATATTTCTATTCGTGTTGTTTATGTCACTTGGCTCCCACACTAAAGCATAACCTTTCTCCAGACAGTTGTGCAATCTGTCTATAGTATGTATGGCCAAAAGCAAATTTAGAAAGGCCTCAATTCAGTAGGAATGTAAATAAATGAGTATTTCTTTGGCGTGTGCCAGGGTTTTCTGTAATAACTCTTGGTGCTGCTTATTTCCCAGGTATATCAAGGAGTGAAGAAACACGGCTTCTTACAGCCTCATTTTTTGGCAGAACAAGATATAGTTATCATTACCTATGATGTTCTTCGTTCAGAACTAAACTATGTCAATATCCCACATAGCAATAGTGAAGATGGGCGTCGCCTGAGGAACCAGAAGCGCTATATGGCCATTCCCAGCCCCTTGGTAGCGGTGGAATGGTGGAGGATCTGCCTTGATGAAGCTCAGATGGTCGAGTGTCCTACAGTAAAAGTAAGAGTCTGTACATCTTACGAGTGCAGAGGAAGGACGTGAATGGATCAGTAGTTGGGATTCAGTTAAGCCACAGTACTGATGGTGTTGGCACATTTGTTGCTAAATACTCTTGTGTTATTCTAATTGTCTGGATGATAGTTTTGTATGGACTACTTGGATATCTGTGTGTATGACACAGTTCAAAGCAAACTATGCTTAGGGAACTTTAAATCTTCTCACCTAATTGGAAGGTTAATCAAGTGTTCTCCAGTAGCCTGTAGCAAATGGCTAAAGGAAATGGCCCTTACATATTGATTTTTATTATAGCTATCTCTGTGTATATGTATACCTCAGGCATTCCTCTGTTACTCTTCACCCTGTTGTTTAAGATGGTCTCTCATTAGATCTGGAACTTACTGAGTTAGCCAGCTAGACTAGCTGGCTTGCCAGACGCAGTGATCACCCTGCCATCATTTCCCAGTGCTAGGATTTAACTGCTGTTGTGCACGTTTCTTTGTACTTTGGTGCTAAGGATCCAACTTCAGGTCCTAGTATTGTGTAGCAATTACTTTACTGACTGAGCAGTCTCCCAAGCCCCGTTATTTATCTTTATAATATCTCCAGTGACCAATCTGTAACCTGAACTGCATTGATGAGTCATATCTCCTAGCACAAACGCCCACCTCTCTAGTACCAAGCGGTGAAGGGGGTGTATTCATCCAGGGTATTTCTCCTTCTCTATGTGCTTGAGCCAGCCCTGCATCTCTGGCTCATGAGACCACTGCGTTGGGTAATGGCTTATTGAGTCTGACATTCAGCAGTGAGTGTGAAGACTCATGATTAAAGCAGATGTATCTTACCTGAAATGGGCTATAGTGGGCCTTTTTTTTTTTTCCTGATTTTTCGAGACCGGGTTTCTCTGTGTAGCCCTGGCTGTCCTGGAACTCACTTTGTAGACCAGGCTGGCCTCGAACTCAGAAATCTACCTGCCTTTGCCTCCCGAGTGCTGGGATTAAAGGTGTACGCCACCATGCCCGGCTAGTGGGCCATTTTCATGAGGAAACACACACCTGAGTTCTGTGTTTTGTTTTTGCTCATAATTTTCTTTCATTAGGCCGCGGAAATGGCCCAGCGTTTGAGCGGGATTAATCGGTGGTGCATCAGTGGCACTCCAGTTCAGAGAGGATTGGAAGGTAGGTAATACAGGCTTTCCACGGCCACCATCCTTGAGGAGCTTACGTACGGGGAAAAGTACTGCTGTGCTTGATCTTTGTCAGAATCTTTAGTAAGTGTATTTTCACTTAGAGTTTGCTCTTTATAGTTTAAAACAATTAACTTGTAAATGGAACGTGGGTGATGCTTCAGTTTGTTTTCTTGAGGTCAGATACATAGTGAGGACTCCCATTGCTTTAAATTGGCCAAGTGTTGTTGGACCCATTCCACAGAATAGCTATAGGTCTCAACTCAACCTGAGTTCCAAAGGTTTAAACCTGAGAAGAAAGGAAAGCATGAGGGAGAGAAAAATTTCATCTAAGGGACGCTGAAGAAAATGACAGCTGAGTTGAGCTCTGCAGCGCTGCTAAGTGATGGGAGAGGCAAGGGTTCTCTGAAGTAGAGGAGCCTGACACTTGAAGGTAATAATACTGCAGGAGACCTTAAACAAGTGTCAGTGTGGCTAGAGAACAAGAGCCAGGGCAATCATTCTTGAGTGGATAGACAGAGAGAAAACCAAAATAGACCTATTAGACACCATAGGAAAGTACTTTTCTTATTCTTTTGGAAAAACAGATTTTGAATTTTGAAAATTTGGGAAGTTTTTGAAAACTTGGAAACTATTAGAAGGATTTAGATACAATGTAATAGATTAATCTTGTAAATGAATTTATTTTTCAAAAGATGACTGTCATTGTAACAGAGAATGATTTGTCAGAGAGCAGAGTCTATAGTAGGATATCAGCTGTTTGGCTGCAGCAATTAATGGAGGCAGGCAATGCTAGCTCTGTGGGTCTAGACTAGAGTTGTCCTAGAGAAACAGAGAAAGTGGACGAGGAAAATTAACAAGTTGCAGTGTGCTGATAAATTTCTAAGTCATACACATCTGTGAATTATGCTAGAAGAAAAGCATCTTTAGGTTGTTAATTTGTTTCCAGCAGATATAATTAGAGGACCTCGGTGAAGCAGAACTTAAACAATTGGACTGACGTGATCTGAACTATAAATCTCTGATTTCTGCAGATAAAAGTGCATAATTCCTATGTGCTGCTACCAGAGTCACTTGATTCAGCTACATAGCAAGGCCCTGTCTAAACAGTAATTAAAACCTAAAATGTTTGCTGGCCGTCCTCAAATGGTGGAATAGGTAGTTTATTTGTTTCACAGTTTTATTAGTTCCTTTAGAGTCATGCAATGTATTCTGATCATATTCACCTGCCTCCCCTATTTCTTCTCAGTTCACTCACCCACCTAGGTTTTAATCCTTCAAGACAAGTTTGTGCTCCCAAATATTTGGGGGTATGTGGTCTTGCACTAGAGAGTTGTTGACTTCACGAGGTCTGCTCTCCCTTTCCCAGGAGGTAATGATACCCAATGGCTCCAGGGATTGTGTTTCCAACTCCCCTCTCCATGATGGGATTTTCTCTGGCTGGAAATCATGAAATTTTAAAAAATAATTTTTATTCCTTTTGAAGAGAGCATATATTGTGTTTTTTTTTTCAACTAATGATACATAAAAGCATAAAGAAAATTTCACTCAGACATGGAGAAATGGCACAGTGGTTAAGAGTGGTGATTCACTAAGTTTTGTGTGTACTTCATTATTGTCTTACACTAGTTCCCTAGAAATGAAGTTAGTAGTGAAAGATCATCAGAGATGTTAGGTCAGAGCATATTCTCTGAATCATACGAAATTAGCTGCTACTTTTGTTTTTTCATGTTCTTCTCCTTTAACAAGTCTTGCTTTAATGCACGTGTCTTAACACAGCAAATCACTGACGTTCACTGATGGTTTTTGAGTAAAGTGCAAGGTTTTGCGGTAGTTCTTACATCTTAGGTATCCCAGAAATTAAAGCAGAACCTAGAGCACAGTAGATTCTCAAAAATGTAAATTGATCTGGGATAAAATGTGCACATTCAAGAAGCTACAAGATGCACCCTACTTCATGGTGAGTCCTGTCTCTTTGTGGTTTGTGAGTGAGCTTATGCAGAGACAAAATAAATCCAGAAACATTTAGCCCTGTGTCCTGTGACTTTTCCTTTACAGATCTTTTTGGGCTGGTGGTCTTTCTTGGAATTGAACCTTATTGTGTCAAACACTGGTGGATTCGGCTTCTCTATCATCCATACTGCAAGAAAAATCCTCAGCACCTGTACAGTTTTATTGCCAAGATAATGTGGAGGTCTGCAAAGAAAGATGTCATTGACCAAGTCAGTATGCCAAACTTTCATTGACTATAACAAATGTTTTACGGAAACAAAGCTGCAATGAAGTTAAAATTCCAGGCTAAATTGTTTGCAACTTCCCAATACAGATCCAGATTCCACCTCAGACTGAAGAAATGCACTGGCTCCATTTTTCCCCGGTGGAGAGGCATTTCTATCACCGCCAGCACGAGGTGTGCTGCCAGGATGCCATAGTGAAGCTCAGGAAGATCTCTGACTGGGCCCTGAAGCTCAGCAGCTTGGACAGGAGAACTGTCTCCTCCATCCTCTACCCACTGCTGAGGCTCCGGCAGGCCTGCTGCCATCCACAGGCTGTTCGTGGGGAATTCTTGCCACTCCAGAAGAGGTGTTACCACCAACTCACTTCTCTTGTGGGATTTTTGGTGCAGTAGTGGGCAGTATTTAGGCACTTTTGACTCCCAGTTTGATTCAGGGATTTCTGGCTAGGTAGCAGTTAAATTAGTAGTAGTAGTAGTAGTTGTTGTTGTTGTTTCATGGTTTTGTGTCTGTGGAGCCTCATTTGTAAAAGAGTCATAAAAATTGTTTTCATTTCTTTTAAAATTTAAACTTTTATAACAGGTTTTGTGGTTGTATTTTTGGCTTAGAGAGGATTCTTCACATGTATTTTTATGCTTTCAAGACAGGGTTTTTCTCTGTGGCCCTGGCTGCCCTAGTACTCTGTGTAGACCAGGCTGGTCTCTGCCTCCCAAGTACTGGGTTAAAGGCAGGCACCCCCACACCTGGTGAAAAATTTTGCTCTTAATAATACGTCTAGTTTTCCACATGAGGGATGTGCTAGCTGTAATCTTTGATGTGTCTTGTTCCATAATTCTTTTTGTGGATTGGACTAAACCTTAAAAGGGGGCCCGTGTTTAGTACCTGGTATTATAAGAAGCTCTCTTGTCTGTCAAAGGGCTGTAAAGATGGGGGCTTAACTTTTGAGTATATTAAAGACAGAAATAGCAAAGGTGATAAATTCATACAATATAAGCTGAATGTGATAAAAGCTTTACAGATTATAGATTGCTGTGGAAATAGTTTCTATTTAAGTAGTTTAAGACATCTCTCTAGTGGAAATAACATCCGACTTGACTACTAGAACATCTCATTTTTTATTTTATAAACTAAAATTTGAATTTACAGTAAAGTATAAGTCTAATTAATTTGTAGAGATGTGGTTCTAAATAAACCCAGTCCTACATTGTAATCTTTGTACTATTTCAAGTAGATCATATTGTTCATTTTCAATAAATGTAAAAGAAAGCAGATCAAGTAGGAGAATACTTGCTGGATTAGTAACAATTAAGTATAAGCCATAACTAAAACTGAAAGGGAAGGGAGTGGTTCAGCAGGTCAGAGCCCTTGCTGTTCTACCAAGGACTGAGTGCAGTCCCAGTACAATATCAGGTTTTTTACAACACCCTAAAACTCTGGTCTGTGTGCACGTGCATACTCATCCTCTCTCTCTCTCTCTCTCTCTCCCTCTCTCTCTCTCTCTCTCTCTCTCTCTCACACACACACACAAATACATGCACATCGTACTCAGATGCTCACATACTCATAAATACATTTTTAAGAGTGGAGATGAAAGCTGCTGAAGGTGTGATATAAATGCTATAGAGCACTGCACCCTGACATTCCAGCATGCTGACTTTCCTGCTGAGGTAATGCTAGGAGGTTTCAATTCTGGTTTTGAAAGCTGTTTCTTCTTTTAGCACCATGACAATGGAAGAGTTGCTGACATCTCTGCAGAAGAAATGTGGAACGGAATGTGAAGAGGCCCACCGACAACTAGTTTGTGCCCTTAACGGCTTAGCAGGCATTCACATCATTAAAGGTAGAAGGTGATTGCTTTATTATATTTGATTCTTCCAGTACTTGCTGAGGAAGGTTAATTACAGAATGATGCTCTCACACACTACTGCTATGAGTTTAATGGGTTCCATTACATAGCAAGGACTTATGCAGAACATGTCTAGAACAATCAGTGTACATGTACCTTAAGCAAACATTTTTACCTTGAGAAGATTAGTAAATTGGAAAATTTTAGGAAATTAAGACATGAACAAATATTCTCCCACAAGATATTTATCTTAGTCTTTTATAGTGAAAAATTAAAAACAGGCAGAAAACTTAGAAATAGAAAAATGATTAAATTGTAATACATACTTGGACATACGTATTTTTAATTGATTTTAAAATTGATATTGTACATTCAGTTTTTATATCAGAGTGTGTGCCAAGAATGGTCCAGAAAGAACATGCAAAATAAAATCTCAAATCTTTCATATACAACTAAAACCACAGTTTCTAAATAATCACAATAATTGATAGACTTATTATGAGGATAGGCAAATCTATAATTGTAGTAGCAGGTGTTGCTATCCCTTACCAACTGCAGAACAAGCAGCTATTGTTGTGTCTTGGGTGAAAGTGGTGTAGTCAGCACTCACTGAACACTGCCCAGCCCCAGAGGAATGTGTGCTCTCTTCAAGTACACATCTAAAGTATGAACAAGTCAGTAAGTCTAAGGTTTAAGTCTTCCAGTGCTTGTTTTATTACCACAGTGGAATTACCCCAGCTATCAGGTTGCTGAGGGAACTCCTGCCAAGCTTGATGATATGAGCTCAGTCCCTGGCACCCAGCTTCTGGATGGAGAGAACCCACAAGTTAACCTCAGTGTGCACTGTGCCATGCACCCCCTCCTGCTTCATAAGTAAATAAATGTAATTAAAAAATAGATACCAATAAAAAGTAACTAGAAATGCTTTCACATATTTGAGGGAGGGAGTAATAGTATAAAGGGTAATTCAAAAGAGAAGCTAGGAAGTATTTAGAAGTGAATGAGAACAAAATATCAAGATATGTGAGGTCCTACATATCAATAAATAAGAGGTTTTTTTTGTTTTTTGGGGTTTTTTTTGTTGTTGTTGTTTTCGAGACAGTGTTTCTCTGTGTAGTCCTGGATGTCCTGGAACTCACTTTGTAGAACAGGCTGGCTCCGAACTCAGAAATACTGCCTCCGAGTGCTGGGATTAAAGGTGTGTGCCACCACTGCCTGGCAAATTAAGGGAAATTTGAAGCAGAAAATATTTTTAGCCAGGTGTGGTGGTGCACGCCTTTAATCCCAGCACTTGGGAGGCAGAGGCAGGCGGATTTCTCAGTTCAAGGCCAGCCTGGTCTACAGGCAGAATGAGTCCAGGACAGCCAGGGCTACACAGAGAAACCCTGTCTCGAAAAACAAAACAAACATAAATAAATAAATAAATATTTTAAATATGTTTATAGTTCTATTACATCTGTTCCGTTAATTTATAAATTTAGCTTTATCATAGGATTATGTGCATAAGAAACTATGCATTGGGCTTGCACTGTACACTATCATGCATTTATGCTTGCTGGTGGTGTCTTTGTTTATAGCCCTTGCTAATGAGTCTAAATTTGCTTCAAGGTGTGTTGGAGGGAGGGAGCCACCTTGTGATAAATAGCATTTCCATCAGTCGTCCACATGTAACCCTCCTCTGCACCATCCAGCACCATGAGAGTTACTATTAGTCTACTTTGATGTGCAGTCATGGGTCATTTTATAGCTGCTCTCATTTACATAACAACTTAAAACATCATTTAAAGGCCTGGAGTGGTAAAGCTCCTGGCCTTGAAAGCATGGAGATCTGAGTTTAATTCCCCTAAACATGCTTAAAAGAACCCGTCTGCTGGTGTTGGTGCACCCTTGTAATCCAGCATTGAGGAGACAGGCCATCTAGCCTAGCTCCTGGGGAACATCAGGCCAGTGAAAAGATGCTGTCTCTAAAAATAACAGTACCTGAGCCACAGCAGCCACCTGACATTGTCATTCGGGCTCCATACACATCTGTATACACATGCACGTCCATCACACAGACTCATGAACTTGCACGCTCATGTACAACAACAGAAGACTGCTTGTTCAGAGACATATGTAGTTTCTGTAGAGTACAAAATAAGCCTTCTAAGCCTCCAAGTAGCCTTTGCTATCTGTTCCTTGGCATGGCAGAACCGCCCTGGGTAGTGTGTCTTCCTTTGCAGGATGCTTGAGGAGCACTAGAGCAAGCCATTCAAACTGGGTAGAAGCAGCTCTGGTAGGGCAGAAAGATGGCTGGCCTCTGACATCCAGCACGTCTATGTCTGTCCTTCAGAGCACAGCATAGAGTAGCCCTTGCTTTGCCTCCCCCAGAAAGTAAGTGTCATTCTTAGTATGAAACAGGGAAACACTGGAAACTTGGAAACCAGATCTTCCTCATGTTATGGACTGTAATATGGAGTGACCTCAGATACTCTGAGTTAACCTTGCTCACAGTGTAAGTTTTATTAGCAATGATTAACAGAACAAAAATATGGGTTTAGAGTGGGTCTGATAAGTTTTTCAAATATGGCACCTACAACTTTAACAGAAGTTTCCTTTTGGGACAGGCTCTTTTAAGTAATAGTACTTACGAATTTACATTGCCTATGTTTTTAACCATTTTGGTAAGTGTTCTCTGTAGTAGTAGTTGTCCAGGGATTAAAATTACCTGGGCCTTATAGTCTGTTAAAAGACTGAATAGGTAAGCAACTCTGGTAAAGAATTTTACAGTTGAACTTTATTTCATACCAACTTGGACAAAATTAAGCAAAAATTGGGAAAATGTGTATCACATCTAATACCAGCCTTTTACAGTCTCAACTTAATTGACTAGAGTAACTGTGATTAGAGTTTATAGATTACTTGACTACTACAAATAAAAAATATGGCCGGACGTGATGGCACACACCTTTAAACCCAGCACTCGGGAGGCAGAGGCAGGCGGATTTCTGAGTTCGAGACCAACCTGGTCTACAGTTGTCCTGGTCTACAGTGAGTTCCAGGACAGCCAGGGCTACACAGAGAAACCCTGTCTGGAAAAACCAAAAGGAAAAAAAAAAATATGCTTTCCTTTGAAAATGTGTGAATAATGAATGTAATGAAAATACTTTGTGGTCATTAAAGTCTATCATCCTGTCTAAGAAATGGTATCCTTCAACCCCTAAAGTAGGTCTCTATAATCCAGGCAGGCCTTGAACTTGGCTGTGTGACCTTGGCTGAACTCAAACATGTGTTCTTTCTTCACCCCAAGTCACATTTGCATTACAGCTAGAAGTGATCTTTTTCTTTTTTTTTCTTTTTCTTTTCCTTTTTTTCTTTTTTTTTGGGGGGGGGGGACTTCTGCGGCTTTTATTTTTGCATGTAAACCACTTTGGAGGGGGGCTTGATGGTGGGCACCCTAGAGATTACACTGGAGTTCCCAGGGCTCCAGACACTAGCCGGGAAGTCAGGGTGATCTTTTTCTATATCTATTTTATATTATGTGTAGGAGTTTTATGACTGCACTATTTTATTTGCATGACTGCTTAGTGATTAGAATATTACTCCATTTTGCTTAATGAAACATTCACATGGCTTAGTTGCTTTCCCAACACTGCTAATGCCTCACATGGTGTACACATGCCTGCTATCCCAGCACTTGGGATTCAGAATATCTGCCACAGAATTTGTGTGTTCTAGTGCTGGGTTACAGACATGTACCATCCCACCTACCTCCCTCTTCATTTTATGTTGTTGTAACATGCTCTGACAAGAAGTGGATCTCTGTCCCTGGGCTTTTATCTTGTCTCCCTCTTGGATTGATTGCTTCTTTTCCCTGCTCCGATGTTAGGGTTGGGGTAGAATCTTGTTTGCTCCTTTTCAGGCGGTCAGGCTCTGGCAGGACGAATGTGTCGGTTCCTGCCGGACAAGCTGCACTGCTGATCTGTGCTCTGTGTGTGTGGTTCCACTGCACTCCCCCTCTGGTCTCCTGTCTGTAGGTGGGATTACAGGGCTGAGTGCTGCTTAGACTGTTTATGTATGGATCAGTCAGTAAGGACTCAACTTCGAAAAGAAATCTACATTTTCAAATTCTGGAAACACTTTCTTATAGTATGGAAATGTGTGATAGATAACGAATACTTTCAGATCCTCAGTGACTGGTATTTTAAACACATGGTATTCCGGGTTTAAGCACCATGCTATCTACAGATAATCTTTAGAAGTAAATGAGTTTGGAATTCTCAAGTCTATTGAAGTAACTTGGAAGTGTTAGTGCCATCAAGTGGCTGAAAATGTGTATTTCCAAATTTGGCTTTGGCTTGTATTTGTAAAACTTGTTGTGTATACATATTTTGAGTTTTCCACAGACAGTGTATTTCTAGAAACATGAATCAGATGCTATAATGAATCATTCCTGATCAGCTGCTTAAATTATGGTCTAAGCCACAATGCTTCCTTTAAATGGAAATTTATTAAATGATTGTTTTTTATAAATAGATACTAATTGTGTCCATATGTCTGAATGCCATTTCAGTCTAAGCACCACAAAAGTTGGAGCATAAAAATGGGAATTCAAGGTTAATTGAGGTTAAATAGGTAGATCCTGTTTCAAAAAAACAATTCACTGCATAAAGATAATTGAATATTACTCCTCATTATATTAGGTGACTTATTTTTCTGAAAATCATTTTCTCCAATATAGAACTGAATAAAAATTAGTTGAGTCCTCAGTATTGTGAAAGTATGTATTTTAGAATGCTTTCTATTATGTGTATGTATATGGGAATATATGTATTTACATATATACATGTACATATATTTGAATTTAGGTGAAAGAAGAGAGGCAAATTTACAGAAGTGTACATATCTATATAGAAAACTGATTTTAGTTATAAATATAACCCTAAGTAAGGATTACTTTAAAGAATAACATACCTCTTGGCAGAGAGACAGCAACATCTCTGCACCTTCTTTGTATTTCATAGCTTTTCTGACATACCATTTTAAATTTCACTTATAATGTACTAGTTTTGAGATTTTCTCCAGAGAGCAAGAGTAGATGCTTTATTCTAGCTATGAACCATGACTCCTCTCCTTCCTGCCGGTGTCACCACCCTTCTTTATAGTAAGCAGACAAGACCTTGCAGCTCTGTGAGCCACAGGGGTCCCCAGCATCCACTGGGCCCTGCTTGTGCAATGCAGAAGCAGCTGCAGACAGCACAGGAGTGAGCGGAGCTGGGCTCCAGTACACCTTTATTTATGGTTGTTGAATTTCTCATGTTGTAAAACATATGCACTCTTAAAACATGTAAAACTAGGCTTGCTATGTAGCTCAGTGACAGTTTGCTTACCTGTCTGGCTTACATAGAGCCTAATTTTAATCTCCAGCACTCAAATAATAAAAATATAAAGCCATTCTAAACTGAGAAATTATATAAAGATCCAGAAGGTCAGATTTGACGCGCAGGCGAATGCCTGGCAGTCTGTGCTTCCCGAGATACTGTTCGAAGTGTGAGTCCTCTTAAGTACAAACGGGAAACTGCGTAAGCGTGAGCTGCTGGTGGTGGTGTGATCAGAAGTGCAAGTACTGCTAAGGTTGTGCCTGCTTTCTGTATGGTTCCCTTGTTTTGTTCTTGAGATGGGGATTGACTCTAGTCCAGTTGGCCTGCAGCTTGCTGTGTAGTGCAGGCTGGCCTCAAAGACCCAGCGTCGTCCCTCATAGTGCTAACATTACAGACAGCTCTTGGTTTTTGAAGTGTTGTTTTTAAAAATTATTTCGTCATTTTTGAGATGATAACAGTTACGCCATTTCCCTCCTCCTTCTAAACCCTCCTATCTACTTCTCCTTGCTCATGCTCAAAATTCATTGCTTCTTTTTTTCATTAATTGTTGTTGCATGCATATGTGTATATGCTTACACAATATATACTTAACTATAGCGTTCTCAGTATGTGTATTGTTGCTTGTATATTGGTTCTCAGGGCTGCCTATATCCTACCCAGTGATGGACTCTTCCCTGGGGGAGACCAGTTCTCCACCTCCAGTGCTGCTGCTCTAGTTCTTTGTGTGGGAATGAAGTCTCCTAGTCTTCCCTCCCACCCATTTGGCCTATTACTGTTGTTCTTGTTTAGCTTATATGTTTCTAATTGAAAATTATTTATGCCTTATACCAGGAACAAATATGTATGTCAATAAAAGTTTATTATTTTTCTGAAAATTAGATGTAGATTGACCAGAGTGTCATGAATACTTCTTTATTACTGTCGATGACCAAAATTTGTCTTAACCTTAAGTCATAATGAATGCTAATTGGCAACCTTTATGTCTAATAACAGTAAGGTTATTTTCTAAGCTTATTTTTTCAGTATGAGTTTAAGTCATTCTAAGTATACTTTATTCCAAATTTATCTCTATAATTTGAAACACTAAAATATCCTGTGAAATAAAGGAACCATAATCACCTTTAAAAAAAAAAAAGACAGGAGTAATCGTGTATGAGGTCAGATTCTTTAGTAAGATACGTATCTGAGAGTATTACCGTGGTGGTGAGGCTGCTGTGCAGCATGTGTAAAGCCCCGAATTCATCCCGGCACTGAAGAATCAATAATAATAACCATAGTAAGAGGTAAAGTTGTTATTTTTGTAGTAAGACTTTTTAGATTAAAGGTAACTGGCTAACACTGGGAGTACTGCGACGTGTGTCCTTTCTCTGCAGGTGAATATGCCTTGGCAGCGGAGCTCTACAGAGAAGTATTACGTTCATCTGAGGAGCACAAAGGAAAACTCAAAACTGATTCCCTTCAAGTGAGTGTAGCCTGAAAAAGTTCAAGTACATATTCAAATTGTTCTAAACAACACTTTTCAACATGTTAATGTTAAAATAAAGGGTTACAATGAACTGAGTCAGAATACTAGAGAGGTAAAAGCAGGCATTCCTTTTTACTATTGTCTTGAATGATTTGAGTAATAGAGTTTGAAAATCAACATTATTCTCTATGGAGGCCTATAGCCTACACTGGGAGATAGTTTTCATTATCTGTAATTCAGAGAGTAGGCTAATTTTATAATTTTTCATTTGACTTCAACATGTTTGTTAAATAGCTTTCATCAAAATGAAAAAAAGTTAGCTAAACTAAGTAAACTGACTAAATAAACACACTAAATAAACCTGACCTTTTTGATCTTCTGTGCTAGACTCTCAGAGGCCTTTTAGAAAGAGATGTATGTTTGAATTATAACAGTAACTGTGTTTCCAGCAGATTATAGGTAAGACTCCAGCAAAGTAAGAAGTGAAGACATAGGCATTAAACTTGGTAGGCCTGGGTTGCTACCTAGGGAAGTTGACTTTTCAGGCTTTAGATCTTAACATCGCCATGTGATACAGTGGCCATTTAGAAAGGAGTAAAGAGCCGGGCATGGTGGCATAAGCCTTTGATCCCAGCACTCGGGAGGCAGAGGCAGGCGGATTTCTGAGTTCGAGGCCAGCTTGGTCTACAGAGTGAGTTCCAGGACAGCCAGGGCAACACAGAGAAACCCTGTCTCGGACAAAAAAAAAAAAAAAAAAAGCAGAAAGGAGTAAAGAAGGACAGGATTGTAGCAAAGCTTAGCTGAGCAGCAAGGCCTTAAACAGTGACCTTAAACACATGTGAGTACCTAACAGGAAAGTTGTTCTGCTCTTGAAAAAAAGGAAATAAAGATGCAAGAGGGGCAAGGAGATAGATTTGAGTACCAAAATTTTGAATTCAATATCCAAAGAGGAATGATCAGTTTGGTTCTTGCTTTTCATTAGTTCATCTCTGCGGACAAGCAGGGTGGTGCTCACTGAATGCTTACTCGGTCCAGTCAGCTCAGCACTTCTCTTCCCCTCTAACAACATGTGAAAAAACTGAAAACTCATCTTCCACAAGTATACACAGAGAAGCTGAAACACATATCTCTAGCATCATTTGTACATTTTTACTATTAAATCTATTATTACTATGCACTGTGTGATTTGAGAAGCCATGTTGAAAATTGTCAAGACATTTGAAGTAATGTAGACTCCATAGAGACTTAACACTATAGCTAGTAATTTATGCCCGGATAGAATGAATCCCGAAAGTCTCAAATCATATTTTGGCACCAAATCATATTTGGCCAGAATTCTCTCCTAATAATCTTGAGGCCCTAGCTATCTTCTCGGGTAAAATATAAATTTAAGAGTGAAACTGTGATTTCATTTCAGGTCTATTCATTGCTTCTAACCTTTAGCAAGTTGCTGACTCAGCATCAGGGCGGGAAGTAGGTAGATGCATTCACACAGAAATAAAGAGGTTTTTCTCTTCCTCTGATCTCTTCAACTCCAACTTTCCCTCTTTTCATACTTTAAGCTTGGTGTATTCAAGTATACCTATATACTCTGCTCCTGAGTACAGAGCTGTTGTTGTAAATGGTATCAATTAGCTCCGTTATTAATATGCCCCAGCCAGCCCCTCAGTAATCCTATTGATTTATTTAACCATCTTAGCACAGCTACTGGTTGATAATCCCTAGTCTTATTTTCCTATGCTAAATTTGACTATTTCCCAGCTGCACTCACTCCCAAGTTACTTGCTATTTGAGTCTCACCCGGGCTGCTTTTGTTTCATCAGTCTGTCTTCAGGGACACTTCTTTTGGCCCCGTATTGGGCACCAATTAATGCGATTAATTAACTCTGCTGGTTCTTAATATGACCTGCACACACACACACACACACACACACACACACACACACACACACACACCCGCCCAATAATACATAGTCCTACTTGATTTATTTAATCAGCTTTAGTACAATTACTAGGCCATTATCCCTAAACTGTTTCTTTACACTAGGCTGGCTATTTCCCAGCTGTGCTTTCCAAGTGACTTGCTGGTTCGAGTCTTGCCCTGGTTATTTCTACTCCTTCAGTCTGTCCTTGGGGTATATTTCTATGGCCCTGTGCTCCTGGTCCATCCCATCTAATGGAAACCTCTTTGTTCTCTTATCTTCTTTGTTCTTCTCTCTCTCCTGTGCTCCCTACCTGAGACTTCCAGCCTAGTAACCAAAACCCCGCCTACCTCTGTCTCCCCAGGTATTGGCTGTAGCCAGTTTTAATTGGCAATCATAGGAGATTGGCGAGCAAAGTTTATACAACATCATTTGGTGTATGTGAGAGTCTGCTCATTGGGAGTGCAGCCAGATCTTGGAGCCAGTTTCTAGCGTTTGGATACATAGCAGCTCCAAACCAATCCCTAACACGTAGCCATGCTACAGAAAAACATGTATTTTTTTATTTGAAAATAATCCATGTCATTATCATTGAAGACATTTGATGTCCATTTTCCTTGGTGGTGGTGGGGCAATATTACTCGAATATTTTCAAAGGAAAACTATTTGACAATATAAATTTTGACTTCATTCTGTGTAGATTCTGCGGTGTCTGCTGCATTGCATCATAGCCTTACCTTTTACCTTTTGTGTGTTTGTAACAGAGACTGCATGCCACACATAACTTAATGGAGCTGTTGGGAGCCAAACACCCAGGAATACCTCCCACCTTGAGAGATGGCAGACTTGAAGAAGAGGTAATTGTTATTCTTTTATTTATAAAAGTTTACTTATAGAAGTATCTAGTTGATGCTTCTAATGCATAACATTTAAATAAATGTAGCCAGCCATGTTTTCCTGTGATTTAATGTTCCAAACATTGCTGTGGTGGTTTGGAATGGCAGAGAAAGTTGGACTCTATATTACTTTGTTTGCCTGGTGATCTGTTTGCAGATAGGTTAGATGGCTTGTAGATACAACATTATTGATTTAACAGATGAAAACATTTTGATTTCATGGTAGGACTATAAAGAGTATAGTTCAGGAAACAGAAACATTACAGATGTTCTCTTCCTTGCTGTGTTTTCTTTAAGAGAGTAAATGTCTCAAATTCTCAGTTCAAGTTTCTCTCACTGAACAGAATAATACTATACCTTATTTTAATAGAAATTCCTCATAGCTTGTTATACTAAGTCTCCCCAGAATATTTGCCTTTTTTAAGATCAAAGAAAAAGAAAGTGACCATTGAGAGAGTAGATATGGTTGAAGTATATTAAACTTCAAAGTAGGATTTTTATTGGAATCAGCAAGATTAAAAAAATGGATTTGATAAATATATTTAACCCTTTGTATTTGTTAAAATGAGTAATTTTTATTGACAAAATTGCATACATTTATAGATGCATACAGATACTGTGGAATGGGGTGGCTAACAGCATAAATTATATATCCCCATTATCTCATGAGCTTGGTTTTTATAGTAAAAATATTTCACATCTACTCTGAGCAGCATACTGTAACTAGTCATTGTGGTATAACCCTTTGATGTATTGCAGGATCCCTATCTCTGCAGTCCCTAGCAACCACCATTCTCTATTCGCATGAGTTTTACTTTAAGTCCCACATCTGTCTGAGGTCATGCAGCATTTATTTTTCAATGCTTCAATTATGTTAATTAGTATATTGTCCCCTGTGTTTATATATAGTGTCAGAAATAACAGAAATTTTTCCTTTTTGAAAGCTGAAGGATGTGTCGGGTGTGTGTGTGTGTGTGTGTGTGTGTGTGTGTGTGTGTGTGTGTGTTTTATCACTTTTTTTCCAACTCTGTATGTGTGTGTCATGCATATGTGCATGCAGGCTCTCATTTGTTGGTAGATGTGTGTGCATGAATATGGAGGCCCAAGACTGATGTCAGGAGTCATCCTGGAAGGCTCGCTCTTCTGTCTCATTCTTTGAGGCAATTTCTCTCAGTCAAAAACAGAGCTCATTGATAAAGATAGTCGTGCCAGTCATCTTGTTCAGGGAATCCTTCCTCCACCTTCCAAGGCTAGATTTAAAGGCAAGCTTTCATGTCCACTGGCATGCATGTGAGTTCTGGAGATCTGAGCTCTGGTCTTCTAACTTGTTGGGCATGCGTTGTAAGCACTGAGCTATCTCCCTACCTCTGTACACCATATTTTTTATGAATGTTTTTTTGTTCACTGTTCATTTAAGAAGGTGAAAGAGTGGCAATAACTTTTTATTCCTGTTAGTTTTAGTCCACTAGGAATATCATAACAGAATACTAGGCTGTGAGGCTTAAAGAATAAATATTTCTTACAGTTGTAGAAGATGAAGTCCAGAGTCAGCATCTACATCCTCTGGGTTTAGTTTCTCTTCAGCCCCTGGCTGGGATTTAGATGCCACTGTTGCTTACTGCCTTCCGTTTGCACTTGCACATCCCAGGGCTTCTTTCCTCCTAAGGCCTCCATTCACCTCAGTTAGCTTGCAGGCCTCTCTCCAGGGGCCGTCACATTGAGCTTAGGACTGGTACATACAAATTTTGTAGGAATGGGTTCACTTCTAACACCTTTATTACTGTGTAACTCAAGAGTTATTTTTAAACAATGGCAGTTCTTAAAGTACTGCAACAACTAAAGCAGACAAGGAATTCTGTAAGATCTCGGCTCACTGGTGACATGTTAATGTCTTTTTATCCTATAAGGAAGAAATCTTTAGGCTTTTTAAATTTTGTGGCTTCAGCATACCATTTTTTCTTTTGATTGTTTATTTTAGGAATTTCTAGAATATTTTTTATAATACAAAATTCTATGTTTGTATCAAGGAACTTTAACTATATGGAGCAACCACATTGTTCCTGAAACACAATACTAAATTATGATCAAGATCTTGAGTGAAAGTGTTATTGACTTGCTATCTCCACACAGGCCAAGCAGCTGCGAGAGCACTATATGAGTAAGTGTAACACAGAAGTTGCCGAAGCCCAGCAAGCTTTGCAGCCTGTGCAGCAGTCCATTAGGGAGCTCCAAAGGAAGGTACGTGTCACCCAGTAGCATTTTGGATCTATTTATTTGTGTTTTGTTTGAACTTTTTGTTTCCCTTCAAATTCTTAGCAGTTACTTGAGTGACACAGATATCTTAGTTGACTTTTCTGTTGCTTTCACCAAACACCTTTACCAAGACAACTTATGCAAACAATTGAATTATTTAATTGGACTTGGTTTCAAAGGTCAGATGGCAGAGCAAAGGCACAGAGACTGAAACAGCTGAGAGCTCATGTGTCGTCCCCCCCACCCCCCTTGGATACAATATTTTTATTACAGCAACAGAAAAGTAACTAATTCATCAGACAGAAGATAACCATGGAGCATTCACATTTATAGTAGAAAAGCGACGCTGCCTGTGGCCTGGCCCGAGAAGGAAAGGGAGCAGATCCAGGGCTGATGCTGTGGGGCTGCTGGGGCCCGAGGTGCAGGAAAGACCGTTCATTTCTCACCAACGTGGGCATCTTGTGGCTCCTCAGTGCTGTTGCCTTTACTGTCAGAGTTCGAGAGCTCATGTCTTGATCCATTTGTGTGAGGCAGACATAGAAAGTATCCTGGGAAAGCAGAGAGTCTCTTGAAGCCCACCTGCGTGACATACCTCCTTCAAGCCATATCTCCTAATCTTTGCCACACACTTCTACCAACTTGGAACCTAGAATGTGAGCATAATAGCTTGTGCAGGCCATTCTCACTGACACTGCCACAATAAGTATATTTACAGTTAATGGTGTCTATTCCTGGAGTGGATGGACTAGTATGTTGATGAGTCTGCTATATTGAAAATCTGGGTTTTTTTTTTTTTATGTTGGATAAATAACAGTTTATCCTTTAGAGAAAGACTTTGGTAATCTCTTTTTGATCTTAGCAATATATGTTCCCACATTTAGGATCACAGGTATTATTCTTGCAGACTAGATACCTGTCCTTTCTGAGTTTCTTTTTTTGTTGACACCAGAGCAAAATCTAACAGTAAACAACACAAGTACGTAGGCTTTTACTTCAAATGTTTTATCAGTTGTTCCCCATGTTGTGCTTCCTAATTCATTAATTACTTGGTAACAGTTGTACTTTTGTTATGTATTGGGTGGAATCTAGTTCATTGATTAGATCTAACCTTTCTTTAGTGTGTTACCCTTTACACTTAGCTTTTATTTTGGTAAAAATCTTTTTAAAACAGCTTTGAAACACAAATTTTACATAAAATATCGTTCGTCTAGAGTATTGTTGTTATGAATACAAAGAGGTATTTGCCCAATACACACAGTTTGTGTGTTTTTCTGTGTGATATAGATATATACAGTATGCACACATTTATCAGTTATAATCCTTTGAGAACAGAATTTATCAGTATTTTTTCATTTTTTGTATCTCTTTTCCCATTGAATGCTAATATATGCAGTAACTGGTCAGTTTTGGCCTTTTTTTCCAGATTCATTCTAATTCTCCTTGGTGGCTGAATGTAATCCATAGAGCAATGGAATTTTCTGTTGATGAGGAACTTGTTCAGCGGGTGCGAAATGAAATAAGCAGTAACTACAAGCAACAAACTGACAAGCTGTCTATGTCAGAGAAGTAAGGCAATAATGCAGAACTGAGTCACTGTGTACAAGCGTGCAGGTCATTTAGTATCAGGAGCTGCATGCACTTCAGTGTCCCGCCATGGACTTAGGGACATCTGGGGTTTACAGATATTAAGTCTAAAACAGAGATCTTTTTTTCTTCTGTTAGCCATTTGAAATGTTCTCCTTTTAGAGCCTTGAGGTCTCTTCTTTGTTGCTGTTGTTGTTTTATATGTATTCTTGTTGGTTTGAAATCCAGTCTCTAAGTAGCCCTATCCTGAACTCTTTATGTAGACCATGGTGTTCTTCAACTCACAGATCCATCTGGCACATGCCTCTGCCTCTCTGCCTCTCTGCCTGCCTCTCCACCTCTCTCTCTCTCTCTCTCTCTCTCTCTCTCTCTCTCTCTCTCTCTCTCTCTCTCTGCCTCTCTCTCTCTCTCTCTCTCCCTCTCTCTCTCTCTCTCTCTGCCTCTCTCTGCCTCTGCCTCTCTGTGCTGGGATTAAAGGCATGTACAACGACATTTAACTTAATTACATTTTTATAACAAGAAATATGACTCTTATCCATTTTTCTCCTCAATTTTGTTTCAGACTGTATAGTCTACTCTCTTTAAATAGAAAAAGAATGTCAGAAAACTGTAGTCATCTAACCTTAGAAAGCTAGACTATATTAGTCCTGATCTTGAAAGATACTGTATCCTCTCTGTTAGGTCCCAAGAATAGAATTACCAAACACACGTTGTCATCTTTTTGTAACAGGCATTGCATTTTATTAAACCTTGAGTACTGGTAGGTACCAGTGGGTACACTCTAAAGGGAAGTCTCAGCAGAGTGTGTGAATTTGACAGTTTCTTTAACAGCATGATTGACACACGTTTTCTGAAGAAACTGACTGACTTTCTTTGTGCTGTGCTGCTGATGGGAATAAGGTTCCGTGACTGCAGAGGTCTTCAGTTCTTACTTACAACACAAATGGAAGAGCTCCATAAGTTCCAGAAGCTGGTGAGGGAGGCTGTGAAGAAGCTGGAGAAGCCTCCATCCCGGGAGGTGATTGAGTCTGCAACAGTTTGCCACCTGCGGCCAGCTAGACTCCCTCTCAACTGGTAGGTGTCTGTGGAAGTTAGACAGGGGCCCGCATGATCTCAGAAATGGTTGTTCATAAGTTGAACCATTTTACCTTAATTCAGACAGATGTAAACATTTATTTTTTAAACTAAAACAAACCAAGGATCATGTGCTTGAAAACCATTTCATTGTTTTCTTAAATGCTCTATTTGTTAGAAAAATAAAATACAAAATGCTGGGGATTTTTGTGTTTTGGGAATTTTTTTTTTTAGAAATATGTTATTGTGGGTCATATTTGTAAATATTTCTCTGATAATCTCTTTCAGCTGCGTCTTTTGTAAAGCTGATGAATTGTTCACAGAGTATGAATCAAAGCTATTTTTTAACACGTAAGTTCACTGATTATTACTCATGAGGAAAAGGAAACATTTCAAAGGATTAAAGTCTTGAGTATGTGACTGAATTTTCTATTATGACCTTTGGTATATTTTTCCTTTATTAAATCAATTTAATAATCCTTTGGGATTTAACATGCCCATTTTTTTCTCCATAGAAGCTACACCTAAATGTTTATAAGAGACAGTCTGTAATTATTGTAATTGAGAAGCAATTGAGAGTAGTAGTAAGATCCTAAACTCAATACTTTGATGAATTTGAACTCAAATCCCTGAACACTGTCAAGAGCAAATTACCTCTTTAACCATGAAGTGAAGGTAATAACTTAATCTACAATTAAGTATTAAATAAGAAAAAAAATACATATATACACATATATGTGTATGTATATATATACGTTTAGGAGAATGCTAGTACATACTAAATAACCAATAAAAAATTGAAGTTCTTGTTAATTTCTTCATCAGAAAACTTATGCTGTGTTGGGATTGTTGTACTTGGCATGTCTGTGTCCTGATTGTGGCCTTTGCTCTGTTGCCACTGTGTCTTTTCTTTGGTTTTTAATGCCTGGTAATTGTGGTTGCTCAGGATTCTTAGAATGTAATTTGTAGAATGAGATTTAAAGGGTTTTGTTTTTGTTGTTGTTATCAGGGATTGAGCTCATGGAGTACAAAAACAGGCACATGTAATCTTTTTTTTTTTTTTTTTTTTTTTTTTGATCTTTACCTTTGAAAGTTGGAGGAAGGACAGTAAGGCGTTGAAGGCCAGTCTCTGCTACATAGTGACTAGGAGGCTAGTCTGAACTACATGAGACTCTGCCTCAAAAATATAAAACAAAACAAAAATGGAAGTACAAGACAGTTTTCAGGATTACTATTTTTTTCAGGGACCTACAAATGCTCTAACTAACATGAAAATTGCTGTAGAGTACTGAACTGGCTTTTCTGTGTTTCCTGCTCGCCTCGCTCATTTGCAGTGCTAGTTAGCAGGCAGCAGTTAGAATTACTTGTTTCTGATATTTTTTCAGAGTCAAAGGCCAGACTGCAATCTTTGAAGAAATGATAGAAGATGAAGAAGGACTTGTAGATGATAGAGTACCTACCACTACCAGAGGTCTGTGGGCCGTAAGTGAGACGGAGCGATCTATGAAAGCAATATTATCATTTGCAAGATCACATAGGTTTGATGTTGAATATGTAGATGAAGGAAGTGTTTCAATGGATCTCTTTGAGGCATGGAAGAAGGAATATAAGGTACACTATTTTTAAACTTCTGAAATTAAAAACCTTTTTGCATTAACTTGAAAATCTGCTTTGGAGACTGTGTGTCTTGTGTCTTTCTCTTTATTAAATTAGTAAAAAAGTTATTAAGCTGACACTTGCAGTTAAAATGTAAAAATATTTAATTGTATGTTTTATTGTAAGCTGCTTATTCTTAACAGCTGCTTTTTGAAACTAGCATTTGAATTTATTTTGATTTTGCAATGGGAAATAGCAACCAAATGTCAGTATTTACATGGGAAGCATTGTAAATATCTCAAGTTGGAAATCTGGAAAGCATCGCAATGGATATAGCATAACTTGGCCTTTAGTTTTCTTCTTAAGTGGTTCCATTGCATTCTAATGTGTGAGATGTACATCTTTTTTTATTAAATCAGTTTCATATTTGTTGTATTTTGATCTTTGCGTATGAGATGGGTATGGGAGATAGAATACCTTTACAGTGTAATATCAAATTTGTATATTGATATTTTTGTAATTTTTTAAAAACAAAATAAAAAGTTTTGTGTTGAGAAGATACCTTGTCTAAAATGCCAGTTCAGACATTTTTGAGGAATGATGCTTTTATAAAGGTGAACTCATTAGTCCATCGTATTTGTTATAAAGGCAATGCACATGCACAGTGTTCTGTACAGTGCCCTGCCTTCCCTGTAGTTTTCTCTATCCTGTGCTCACCATGTGCTCTGGGCTTAGGTGAGTGCTTATCATGCCTCTCTCCATCTTTGTGCATCTTTCCTTTATACCTTTGCACAAGAAATGGAAAACCAATGAGCTACTACTAGATGTATCAACTAGTATCTGCTTTAAAATGTGATAGTGAAGACAGCTTATCAAAATATATATAGTGATTGGTAGCATTTTTATAAGTTTCAAAACTCTTATGTAACTTAGCATTTTTCCAGTGAAAAGTGGGATTAAAAGTAATTGCCTGCTTGACTTTGAAGGAGAAAGAATAAGGAAAGAATGATAATATTACAGCTTTCTAAGGAATTTGTCTTATTAAGTCTCTTGAATTGGATAGTCTATGGTCAATTATTTCAAAAATCTATTTGCAAATTATTTTGAATATCTCTTGAATTAGGTAGTTTATTCAGTTATTTCAGAAATCTCAAATTTGTAAATTATTTTGAATATGTGAATATAATATAAAAATGTTTTAAGCCAAAAACAAAGTGGTAATCACATAAATCTAGTATTGGTTTATGTAGATTTTTGTCTCCCATGAAATACTTAGGTGTTCTGTTCCTGAGAACTGCAGCAGCATACAAGGTAGTTTTCTCATACATCCTCATTCTAAATTAGCCTGAAGAATTGCTTTTCCTTGAAGATTAATGAAAACATGTAGGCCTCTTTGAAGCCTTTTGCTCAAAGTACATCTTAGTGATTTTGGACAATTTTAATCTTATTTCTTGCTACTGTCTTTATGTTTCCCCATCAGTTACTTCATGAATACTGGATGACTCTGAGAAATCGTGTATCTGCTGTTGATGAACTTGCAATGGCTACAGAGCGACTAAGAGTGCGCCATCCCAAAGAGCCAAAGCCAAACCCACCCGTCCATCACATCATTGAACCACACGAGGTAGTTGAGAATCGATCACAAGAAAGGCCCCAACAAAAATCCAAAATATATAACAGACATAAAGCCAAAGCAGCGATGTCTTCTAGTAATAGTTACTGTCATAAAAATGGGCAATTTCATTCATATGTGATACATGCTTAGTGTGTCCACTATTTGGGTACATTTTGTTTGCATATTCTTCTATTTTTGAATACTTTATATACATCAAATCAAATAGATATCCTTGGTCACTTTTAGAAGGATTTTATAGCCTCAGTTTTACCAGAATTTGAAAAAACATGTTTCTTAGAAGTAACTAATAACTTTGATTTTTGCACGTTTTTCCGTCTTGCTAATAGGTATTTAGAATGTGTACTCTAATAATCTCCATTCGTGTCAGGATTCAGTCAGAATTCTACCAGTCTTTCCTGTAACAAAAATATTGCCTGTGTAATTTATTTTTAACCTTTATGGATATTTAATACTTAAACCGATTTCTTTTTGTAAAGCATTTAGACTATGGTTTAAGATAATTTTTATGTTATATACTATCTTAACTATAAATTGGTAGAGATGTTTTTCTTTTTCTGTTGTGTTTGTTTGTTTGGAGACAGGGTTTCTCTGTGTAGCCCTGGCTGTCCTGTAACTCACTCTGTAGACCAGGCTGGCCTCAAAATCAGAAATCTGCCTGCCTCTGCCTCCCAAGTGCTGGGATTAAAGGCGTGTGCCACCACTGCCTGGCGATGTTTTTCTTGAAACGTATGTTTTGGACTAAGTTTACAGCACTAGGAACATAAGAAGTAATAAAAAGGAAATCCCTTCTATTTATTTCTCTTTCTGTCTGATGTATTGCAGAAGAGGAAGAACAGTCAGGGGTAGTGTCTCCATATGATAAACCACTCACACCAAGCAGTGTGTTGTGTCATTGTCTTCATCCCACGCTTGTATTAGTGAAAAGTGGCACAGAAATAGAATTCAGAGGGATTTTTATCCGATTTCCTATATATCATGAGGCTTCTTTTTAAAAGAACTTTATGGAAGTCTGACTTCAGCTTTAAAAAAAAAGTCCTTTCAAACTATATTTTCAGTATTAATCTTGTAAAATTAAGTTTTAATGTATAAATGGTATTTCATAGGACGGGGCGTGAATTTGATTATTCAGAAAAATCATACATGTTTAACATAGTTGACCCATCTTTTTGAGAGGGAATAAAGGGTTGGTTTGTTTCTAGGTTGAACAGAATCGTATAAAACTGGTGAATGATAAAGCTGTTGCTACATCACAGCTTCAGAAGAAACTTGGACAGCTTCTTTACCTAACGAATTTGGAGAAGGTATAGCTTTTAAAATTATGTTTTCCCTATACTGTATTTCAAGAAACACTTTAGTGGTAATTTCCACTTACAATTCCAGCCCTGCAATGAATAGTACAGGCTGTGTGTTAGTGTTGGATGAATCAAGACTACTACTGCCTGCAATAGTTATGCAGACCGTCTGCTAAACCCTCAGTTCAGCCTCTGCCCTCCCTGCCTAGGTAGATACGCTACCAACCGCCATGACCACGACTCGTTCTGTCTCCACAGCCATCTATCCCTCAGCCCAGCCCAGCCAGGAAAGTACCTGGATGACCTGCAAATTATGAAAAATATATGATTAATTATTTTTAAGCACTATGTTGTAGGTGGTTTGTTTTATGTGATCTGAAACAGATCAATACTAAGATGAACTAATTTATTAAACTCTTTTAAATGACTGTATAAGCAAATTTCTGGATCTTTATAGGTACTGAATTTAAGTTCTGGTTTTTTATCACTACTTAGAAGTTAAAGGGTTTTTTGGTTTTGGTTTTTGGTTCTTTTAGTGTTAGAATATTTAGTTAGTGAAATTAGAAAGAAAATCTCTAGTTTTCTCCAGTTTTAAAGGTTGTCTACCTTGCTGACTATCTGAAACTCTTTAAAATTTTATGAGAATTTTAAGGAGGTGTTTGAAAAATCTATTATAATTTGATACAGTTCTATACACAGACGTTTCAAATCAATCGTATATCTGCTTCCCAGTTATTTGTTTAGTTAGATTAAACCAGGGATGCTGAGTGGCAACACTATTAAAACAGAATTGTGCCAAATCACAGCCTTTCCCATGCCTGATCTTGGGCTACATATGCATGAGGGTACACTTGTACTATAATAGCTAAGAAGCTGTTTGTTTCTAAGCTCTAAATTTAAAGTGTTTTTTAAGGTCTTCTTTTTTCCAGCAACAAAAAGAGAAAGGGTCTCATGTAGTCAGAGCTCCCTCAAGACTACCTTCAAGATTACCCCTGATTTATTTGCTTCTATCTTCCAAGTGCTAGGATTACAGTTCTGTGTCACCATAACAGTTAGTAATTTGTATGTATTTACAATAAAGCATAGTCTTGAGAATAAACTTTCAAAAATTAGTTCATATTTTGATTTTAAATTTACTTTCTATTGTAATTACAAGTATAGTAGCATAACACTATAAGCTGTGGTTTAAAAAAAAAATTGGTTTTCCTTTCTTTAATTGTGTGCTGAATAAATTCCAGAAATAGTAATAGTAGTATTAGGTAACATGTACAATATTAGGTGATCTCACTAGTTAGATAATTCAGGTTGAAATTACAAGCATATACCCTACAAATGAATTTCACAGCATGCATCAAATCCTAAATATAAAACATAGCTAACATGTTTTTTGATCTTTTTTTCCTATAGTCTCAAGATAAAACATCAGGAGGTATTAATCCAGAGCCTTGTCCAATCTGTGCTCGACAGCTGGGAAAACAGGTAAGGTTATAATAAAACATCACAGGAATCCATAAAACACCTTACAATGTATACTGTTTCTACATCTAGCCAGGCTTTCTTTGTCTTGTGCATGTATACAAATATATACACTTTCTCATAACTGTTAGAGGTAGGGTCAAGGCTTAGTTAACATGCTTAAGGTTACAAATATATAAACTTTTTCCTAACTAAAAACTTAACCCTAGAACAACCAACCATACCTTTTTCATTAAAGATGCATAGTTGTAAACATTTCTAAACAAGACATTAATTTTGCCACATTAACATTTGGTAATTGAACAAAGTATAACATACTACAAATTTACTAGTACAGAGACAGTGATGTAGTTCCTAACAACAGTAAAGTCTCAGATCTTATCTTTAAAGTACAGATACCGCCTCCAACCAGAATTACAGAGAAAGATATTCTCAAAAGAGACTGTAAATCTTAATAGGAAAGCTGCTATATTAATTATTGAGCAGCAGAATAAAAGTATATAATAGTGTATAATGTCTGATTTAAGTAAAAACAACACTATTAAGGAAGGGATTGGGCCTTAGAGTTCTTTAGTGATTTTGTGTGTGCCTATCATGTAGTTAGCCCTGGGTCAGGGCTTTTATAAAGTTCCATGCTGTAGGGCCTCTGTGTCCTACATTTCTGCTGCTACTGTTAGAGATGCTGCCACTTGTTCTCAGAGTCTGTTTACTGAATGCCTCGTTATTGCTGCTGTTCAGTCATTTCTTCCTGTTGTGAGAAAAGGTGGACCAGTCTTGCTCTGTACCTTATGAACTGAATTCCTGTGAAAAGAGAAAGTCCTATCCTACATTTCCAGTGTCATTTGAGGTGCACAGGGTACTCAGTAGTGTTGCTCTGCGAAGCAAACTTGAATGGGACTAAAGGGTCTGAAGATCCCGGTTTCAGCCTTTGCTTACATGGGTGAAACTAGGGAGCTGCAAGAAAGGTGTCCCCAACTGGAACAAAATGAACTTTCCTCATAAACTATTTCAAAGCCACACTGTTACCCCAATTTCTCCTGCCCCTAATCTGAAATCTTTTTAAGGAGATTCCTGGACACATTGCAGAGTTCTGTCTGTCCCTTTCAGTGCAAATACAGATGTGTCCAAATCCAGGAAAAAATAAGCTGAGAGCCTAAAACCCATTGCCACAAAGCAGCAAACTTAAGACAAATGATCTCACAAAAGGGTCCACAAAAAATTTCTTGTGTCTTTCCAAACAAATCTGAAATATCGTCTTATTTTCTGAATAAGTGTGTTAGCAAGTGAAACTGTAAGTATGTTAATAAGTTAAGTAGCAATGAGTATATTACCTTCACATTAATGTTCTCAGTTCTGCATTATCTGCTGTTAAGTACTGAAGGTGTAATCAGTACTGATGTTTTCTTTAAATCTGAAATGAGAACACTAGCTTCTTACAAAATAATGATAGTTGACTATTAAGGAAAATGAAGATGAAAATGTAATTCTCTTAGACTAAAAATATCTTACCATGAGGTACTTAGGAATTGGAGTTGTAAGTCCTCTTTGCCTGTGTATGTGTTCATGGACAGGAAGGTCTCATTGACCCGTTCTCACCATGACTTGCCATGCATGGTTTTTTTTCAGTGGGCAGTGCTGACCTGCGGACACTGCTTCTGTAATGAATGCACTTCGATTATAATTGAACAGTACAGTGTGGGGTCTCATCGAAGTTCCATCAAGTGTGCTATCTGCCGCCAGACCACATCACACAAAGAAGTCTCCTATGTCTTCACCTCAGAGAAGGCAAACCAAGAGGATGATATCCCTGTGAAGGTATGGTAAGTCAAGAACATACACAATTAAAGCAGTGCATGCCAAGTGAAGCATTAAAGACAGTTGGCACAGTGAGCGTAGAAACCACTGTTGAGTATATCCACAGTAGCTGGAGACTCAGCTTTATCACCTGCTCCTTGTGGAGAGAGCTAACTAATACAGTCAGCCGCAGTCATATCACTAAGAGCTGAAGAACTGCATTTCCCTGCCCTGTATGCTGCTTCTCGTCACTACAGTCAGTTTCAGACTAGGAAGAGACCTCAGTGCTAGAATACTTGGCTAGCTTGCCCAAGATGCGGTGTCTACTATTTAACATTGAAAAAGGTTTTTGGTTTTTTTAATCCAAATATGTAGTTGTTAAAGTTATTTTGTTTGTTTGTTTTGCTTTGTTTTTTTTTAAGCTTTCTACTTACTTAGTCTAAGCCAGGAAAAAATGGGTTCCTAGCATTAGCTGATTATCCCAAAGACAACACAGTGTTCTTTAAAACTGTGTACTGACATTTCAGAATACAGAGAAACTTGAATTTGTATTGACTTTTTCATGTTTTATTCAAAATAAAAATTTACTAATTCAGCATACAAATAGGATCCACTGGACTTTCTACCCCAAATGTGTTCATTTATAAAAAAAACACTAGGTGTTTTTATTTTTTATTTTTCTTACATGTGCTTTTAAATTTCTTTTCTAATCAGACTTGGTCAAAAGGTAAATTAATATGTCATTTAATAGGCACTAGGGGCTAGCTGTATAGAGTAGGCAGCGGTGGTACTAATGCTTAAGCAGGAAGAGGACTCATCCTCAGATTCCTTGACATTCTTATATTTTAAGAATGTGTTTTCTGAGTAGATTTGAGAACAAGTTGAAATTACTGACAGAGGTAGGTATTTGTTAGAGTGTTCTCCCTCCTAAGAAACCAACAGGTAAGTTAGAAGATTGGTAGCTGCTTTTTGAGTAAATTTAAAGTGTCAGTCACATTGCTGTCCCCAGAGTTGGAATGAATTTCCATTCATTCCTTCCATGCATACTTATTAGATGCTTCCTATGCCCAGGCAGTGAGCGGCCTTGCAGATGTAATACACAGTCAAGATGTGGCTGCTGATCTCTCTGAGGTTACAGTTTGGTGGTAGGAATGGAGAGGAGTTTGAGTTACAGCAAAAAGTAAAGACATTAAACAATGATTTTTTTAAATTATAAATATTATAAAATTAAAGCCAATCTGAGCTTTTCTGAGGAAATGATTGTTAAGAAACACAATGTAAAAAATGAGTGGATTGTCCAACATGGAAAGAAGGTAGAACTGATCTTGCCAAGAGGATGTTCCCAGACTGAAAAAGAACTCACAATATGTGATCAGACCAAGACAGACAAGCCTAACACAGAAGTGAGTGGCTGCAGAGCAGTAGCAAAACTGAAAATAAAATGGAAAGGCAGGCAAGGCAGGCACTCAGGCTCTAAACCTTGCCAAGATCTTCCTTGCTACAATGAAGAAAATCAGTTAGCAAAAGAAAAAGAAACAAGAACAAAAGTGGAAAAAATGTAGGTGTGTTTAGGGGGCCACACAGTTGGCTAAGATGTATTTAGGGTGGAGACAGTGGAGTTGGAAAGAGGTAGGTATGTTCAAGGGCCACTAATGTAACTGAGCATTAGCAGGTATAGCAGGGAAATACCCTGAATTCTGATGTGAAAAATCAGATAAACCAAGACTTGTAACTAGAGGCAAGTGTAGAAAGTAAGTTCTCTGTTGTTTCATTGTATTCAAGATAAAAGATTCTAAAGCATGCTTAAGCTCCAATAAAAGACTAGACAGGAGTCAGTGAGAGGACTCAGCAGGCAGAGGAACGTGCTGCCTAGCCCAACAACCTGAGTTCTTTTCTGAGACCTATATGGTGGAAGGAGAGGACACCCAAAGTTGTCCTCTGACCATATGCACACTGTGGTGTGTGTGTGTGTGCACACATGCACACACAAAAATAAAAGGGTAACCTGAAGATACAGGAAAGAAAACTAAACTGTAGTATTAGACCCTTGGAAAAAAATAGAGTATTAGCTTATAAAAAGTAGAGATCTCATTGAATTCAAATAGTTATAGGTTGAGCTGTTGAGCAAACAAACTGTAAGTGTGTGTGTATCTTTATCTGGAATGGGATAGTTTAAGTGAGGTAAAAGAAAATAATGCTAGATGAGACTGGAATGCATATGTAGCAGATGATGAATGTCTCAATTTGAGGTATATAATGATTTTAAATTAGGTACCCACGTGCTGAACAAATGAAAAATAGTGTTACTATATGATACCAAGAAAAGAGTTAAAGGGGAATTGAGTCTCGTGAGGAGAGAATGCAAATTTATTTGTGTTCGAGACCAAAGAAAGTAATGTTGATACTCTAATGCAGAGCCCAAAGGAAAATGATTGATGATGATGATGATGATGATTTTTTTCAAAAAACAAATATTTAGTTATGTCGACGAGAACATTGTTGCTATCTTCACACACACACCAAAGATGGCATTAGATACTATTACAGATGGTTGTGAGCCACCATACGGTTGCTGGGAATTGAACTCAGGACCTCTGGAAGAGCAGCCAGTGCTCTTAACTGCTGCAGCCCCCAGTGATGATGATCTTACAGCACTTACTCTGCCATAAAACATTCAAGACTGTAAGGAGGTACATGGGAGATGAATACACAGTGTGAACTATAGGACAGTTGGGAAGAAGCGAGGAGAGGATCATGATCTGAGGATAATGCAGTCTGTCTCTGAATTCCTTGGGTGAATGTGTTGTAAAAACATGTGTTAAGAAGTTGCAAAGTAAAGTGTGTGATTGGAGCAGCCCAGAGGCCGGCCAGCCTTGAGACTTTGTGGTCAGTGTTCTGTTCCTAGAATTGTCCTTCGCAGTCTCTCCCACGTTCTCCACACTTTCATGTTTCTCTCCCTCTTGTTAAGACGCTGTCTGTTTACTCTTCTTTTCTCTTCTTTCTGCTGGAGTTGCAGGTATGCCAACAGCCACAAGTGGTATTGATGAATAAGATGGGGCAGCTCAGCCTTACACAGTGGAAACACCAGGAGCCAGGATGAGGCAGAGCTGCCTCCATGCCCTGTGCTGGAGGGTTAGAAGGAGGCTGGTCTAGTTGCCAGTAAACTGTGCGGCTGTGGCTCTGAGTCACTGAGCCATCAGACCCACACACCTGTTCCTGTATGGCAGCTTTCCTATACCCAGTACAGTTAGGTTTGCAGCCCTGCTGGGAAGGAGATGTCAGTATTGAAATATTACTAAATACTCTTGCTGTTATGTATCTTTCACAGATGTCTGAACACATGTATTATACTGTCTTATTCAGAAAACTAAAAGATTAGAGACTTTAGTAAAGATAGCTTTTCCTACCATTGACTCAGACATGTTTACATTTCTTCTTTAGCAAACATGATTAAATATTTTACATATTATATAAGCCAATCTCATCCTCTTCCACTTCCTCACTGTAATTCCCACCACATTTGTGTTTGTTTCTGTCTACGTTTTTTGTCACCATTCCTGTCTGCCACTTCTACCTGTTGTTACCTGTCACCTCTTTGACACTGTCACATTTATACTCTACTGTCTGTCACTCGCTCTTTCAAACATCTGCTTAATATGTGTTCAGAGGCTACTCTACTCTTCTGACTTGGTCCCTACAGCTCCTAAACCTGAAGTTTTTTTATTGTCAAATTTTGCTACTTAGTAAAAATATGAATATGTAAGTTTCTATAACCTTAAGGGGTTTTTAATTTCACTCTTAAGTATTCATGACAAGACTTCTGTACATAGCAGACAGTATGCTGGCATACATAGTGCTTAATCATATAACTTGAGATCATATAAAAGGTATTCAGAGAATGCAAAAATAGTAATAAATAGTCTTTGGTATTTTGTTTCTAAAGATATTTTTGGAACTTGAGATTTCACAGATTAAGGCATCCTGTGGATTAAACATAGAAATAAGATACTGATATCACTAGTATCCCTTTGGTGTATGCACTTAAATAAAAGTTGTATCATCCACAGCAACAGTGACAGTATTCCTAAGTGACCTTGGAACCTACTGGGCATGTTACAAAGTAAACAAAATTCCCCTTGCAAGTTCCAACAACTGCAAGGCATTTGGATGTGGTGAATCAGACCTCCTGGCAGAAAATAGTGCCATGTGGCTTGTTCCATGTGTCCTGTGTTTGGCAAGGTTTCAGACAAAGCACTTTTGCTGGTATAAACCCAGCCCCAATACTGAACAGGATTCTTAGTTCATAAGTTTCTATTCAATACAAAATTTTATGCATAGATAGACATAGCAAAACCGCTCCCTCGCCAGCCACCCAGCACATATGCACTCTTACTTTCTCATCTTACAGTGAGTACCTCATAATCAGCCAGTGTGCTTTGAGAAATAGGCTTTTCAGACTCTGTCTCAATGAGATTGGGCTCATCGCAGATAGGATATGGTTCAGTGTCTTTGGTTTTCACAAAGCATATCTACTAATTTTAGAGAAGTCTTATGCAACTTATAGAGAAAGCATTGTATTTCTATTCTAATTCCAAGACAATCAGTGCAGCAATAAGACGTGTAGAATTCTGGGGATAGCATCACAGTGCATTTTCTTTCCTTCCCCCTCTCCTCAAGTTATCAAAAGTTGGCGTGTTCGTACTTTCTAACATGTCATTAAATATCTGGGTAGAAAAAAACTAATTATAAAATTGTGAGTTTGCTTAAAGTAATTGTACAATAACTTCAGAAATCAAATCTATACTTAATTGTATTTAAATGTGTACATCTAAATATCCCTATATGAGCTACCATATATGTTATATATCAGTGTTAACTGATAAATTGAAAATAGTACTGATTTTGTTGTTTAAATGAGTTTATGTAGATACAATTCTGATTGTCAGAAAAGAAAGTTTCTATTCATCGACACAGTTAACAATTATAGTTCTGAATGATGAGTGTGTAGTTCTCTTAGTCATGCTGAAAGTTGGCCATGCTATACAACAAATTGAACACACAGTTGAGACTGAAGATGTAAAGTGTAAATTACTTTTATTTAATTATCTTTTTGAAAAACATAGTCCTACTTCTGTCTTAGTTAGGGTTTTATTGCTGTGAAGAGACACCATGACCAAAGCTACTCTTATAAAGGACAACATTTAATTGGAGCTGGCGTGCATTTTCAGAGGTTCAGTCTGTTATCTTCATGGCAGAAAGCATGGCAGCATGCAGGCAGAAGTGGTGCTGGAGAAGGAGCTGAGAGTTCTGCATCTTGATAGGAAGGCAGCCAGCAGGAGACTTACTCTTCCTTACTGGGCCAAGATTTAGCACTAGGATCCCTCGAAGCCCACCTCCACAGTGACACACTTCTCCCAGCAAGGCCGCACCTCCTAATAGCACCACTTTTCATAGGCCAAGCATATTCAAGTACGACAGTCCTTTCTGGACCACTAACACTAGTAGACTGTAAAGAGACATTGTTCTTGAGATTCTCTTCTGGAGCCTAAGCACCTGGCGTGCGATGGGCACTTAGTAAAAAAGGTTATGAAATATGTTTGATCCAAATATGATTTTTAGATTTTTTACAGATAATAACTTATTTCTGAAATAATTCTGCAAATTGTTTTAAAAGCTGGATAATAATTTTGAGGCCTAATTATATAAATAAGATTGTGCACAGCCTGGAGAGGGTTTCTATTGTGCTTTGTAAGGTAACGCATACGTGGGTGAAAAAGGCAGCCATTGTTCCTGGGTGCTTGAGAAGCACCCCTGCTGTGTGAGGGCTGTCAGACCACTTCAAACCTCCACTATGCTGTGGTGTTTGAAGCAGCATGGGCTTTACCTTGGTGAATGGGTGTGAACGGAAAAGACATGACAACTTGGCTCTGGAAAGAGCTAGCCTTATTCTAAATGGGGAAGTACAGGATGAAAGTCAGAAAATACCAAAATAGGAACGGACTTTGTCCTGAACAATCACAGGAGCTTTTGCACATCCTGTGCAAGTTACAAACTTCTGAGGAAAGCTATAGAAAAATCTATTACTATCGCAGTTGTTCAAATTACTGACTAAAGAACATCCTTTTCCTTATTGGAAAGTAGAGGAACTAAGCTGTGTGAATATGTCATCATTGAAATTATATTTCTCAGAGGAAATTTTCAAAACCAGTAGCGTCGGGCCTTAATTCTAGTAGTATGCATTATGTATGTATGTACGTAAGTTTTCAACAGTTACTCTTAGTAAGCACTACACGAGTAAAACGTGAGTGCCCCACATCTGGTCACGGCAACCTTCTCTTCTGTGCTAGGTACTGACTGGGCGTCCATGGGCGGTATAAAGTACTGTACGCACAGTAGCCTATGGGGAGACAGTGTGTTGGTTCTGAGGCAGCTCACTCTGGTAAATGGGCACCTGATTTTATCACTGAGTAATGCATTAAAAGTCCTAGAATTACACACCTCCCACTTCCTCCCCTAAAAACCCAATTTATAGTTGATAAAAAATACAGGAAAATGGTTCTTAAATGTTTAGTAGAAATAATTAATAAAATAATGGAAAAATAAGTATCTTGAAAATGTCATAAAGTAAAAAACTGATCTTTACCTCCATTCTTATTTTGCTCTATTACTGTGAACAGTTTTTGATTTTAGTTCCAGGGAGAGCCTGTATGACCTTCAATACATACATTTTTTTTTTTCTTGATTACTAGCAGTGGTCAGAATCTACTGGCTTTTCTTTTTAAAATATGAAGAAATTAGTATAAATATTCTTCTCCCTCATTCCTCTTTAATATGCTTAATTTTTAAATATATATGTACATATATATTTTTTTTAAAAGATTTATTTATTTTATTTATGTAAGTACACTGTAGCTGTCTTCAGACACAACAGAAAAGAGCATCAGAGCCCATTACAGATGGTTGTGAGCCACCATGTGGTTTCTGGAAATTGAACTCAGGATCTCTGGAAGAACAGTCAGTGCTCTTCATATAGCATGCATGAGAGCCATGTTTTATTATATAATTGTAGATATATCTATATCCAGAAAAAGGAACAGTAGTATGTGCAGTACTATAATGTAAATTTTTCATCATAGAATCAAGTAGAAAGATTGAAGTTACACATCAAAGAATATCTCCCTAGTCTTCTACCACTGAGCTTTGCCTTCAAATAGGTTTCCAGTATATTAAGTGTGTAGTGAGATTCTTCTAACATTTTTATAGGAGTGTATAATATATTTGATTATATTCAACCCCAATTCTCTCTTGTCCTCCTCCCATTCCTACTCATCCCCTTCACAGAATTTTCTAAGCACCCAAATCTAATTTTCTTTCTAATTATCTTGCTGTTTTCTAAGGCAACTTTACTCAGTATTTATTTATCCATGAAATCATCATTAACATTCTTCATTCTCTATTAGATGGCTTCAAGAAATTTGCCAGGAAATATGAATGATTAGTTTTAGAATTCTCAGCTTTTTATCATGAATTCATTTTGCCTTTAAAGTGATATTTCCTCTACAATAGAACTTGACTAGATGTGTTTATGACACACTGCACTGTACATTTATTTTACATGCATAAAATATCTATTAATATATAGTAGGTATAAAATCTCTAAAAATATGGCTTCCTTATTTATGTAAGAAGTCTAAACACAAATGTCATTTGTTCTGTTTGTGAATAGATCATGTTGGCTTTCTGTGGAGTTAGCAGAGACATTGGAATCCCCAGGGGAGGAAATGAATAGACCATGAACTTACACACATTCTCATATTCATTCATTTTCTCTTTCTCTTTCTCCCCCCCCCCCCCTTCCGCCCTGGTGTTGTAAACAGAAAGGCTGGATACGATAGGCTATGCTGCTCAATGAGCTAACTGTTTAGCATCATGAACTGGCATGCCCTACTTCCAACTGTGTGTCCCCCACATTATTTACTTTTATTAGAAGTTATTAAAATACAAAGCAATAATATTTTTCTATTTGAGTAATTTTATTTATTCAAATCAAGTAGACAAATCAAGTAGTATTGATACTGCAGTAAGGAGTTCTTGAATATCTTCTACTTCCTTGCCTCTCTTTTAATAAGGGACTTTAGCAGCCAGGAGCAGATATAAAGGGACCAGAGTTAAGTCAACTATGATGTGTCTTTCCATTTCATGCATGTAGTGTTTAAATATGTTTGGTCCAGGGAGTGGCACTATTTGGAGGTGTAGCCCTGTTGGAGTAGGTGTGTCACTGTGGGTGTGGTCTTTAAGACCCTCTTCCTAGCTGCCTGTCCCTGTTTGCCTTTGGATGAAGATGTAGAACTCCCAGCTCCTGCTGCAACATGCCTCCCTGGATGCTGCCATGTTCCCACCTTGATGAAACTGGACTGAACCTCTGAACATATAAGCCAGCCCCAATTAAATGTTGTTTTTATAAGAGTTGCCTTGGTCATGGTATCTGTTCACAGCAGTAAAGACAGCCCTAAGAAAAGCCCTAAGACAGAAGTTGGTATCAGAGACTGGATTATTGCTGTGATAGGCCTGACCATGCTTTTGTTTGAAAGAATGTGGATTTGGGGACTTTTTGATTTGGAAAGCCATGGAATGTTTTAGGAGAGACTTAATGAGCCATCCTAGTAGGAATATGGAAGACTTTGTTGCTGTGAGTGATTTGACTGTGCAGACCTGGCCTGAGAAGTTTCAGTGGAGAAGAATTTATGTGACCTAGAAGCTGTTTTTGTGGATGAAGAATGTGGCTGCCTTTTGCCCTTGTCTGAAGAGTCTGCTTGAGGCTAAGGTGAAGAAACTCAGATTAATTGCATTGACAAAGGAAGTCTCAGAAACACCATCATAGACTGTATTCTCTGCTTAAATCTCATGAAGAGCATTTTGCATAAGCATAGCAAACGTGGGAAGGAAAAATATAAAATGTATTGTTTGAGTATTAAAAGGACACCAGGAAGTGAACATAGCTGAATCCTGTGTTCAAGGATATTAAATTGAATTAAGAAAGTGGTGACCCTGGGGCAAGATCTCACCTACCTAAGTTTAAGTCAAGGCCTGGTGCTATACACCTTTAATCCCAGGAGACAGAGCCTTGCAGATCTCTGAGTTCAAGGTCAATCTACAGAGCAAGTTCCAGGATAGCCAAGCTTTGGCAGTGAGGAGCTGGGAAACAGAAAGCTAGTAATAGAATAATGGAGGCCATGTTCCAGCCCCAGCAGGTAACAGACTTGGACTTTAGTGCTGATATATTTTTGTTAATTTTTTTATATGTTTACTTTCTATCCAAAACTCTAGCTTATTCTCTATTATACTTAATAGAAAGGTTTGAGGTCATTTCTTTATTATTAACTATTTTACTATTTTGCCTGCTGATATCATCTTTTGAGTGGAAAAACAAAAGGTGTACTGTTACAGGGTATATGAGTGGTTCTATCTGAAGGTCTGAATTATCACTTGTATTCTTCCTGTTTTCTCTTTATTATTATTTTAAATCAGTAGTATGAGATAGTATGGTCCCCTTTACATTTTTTTAAACCTTGTATATATAATTGAGAGGCTGTATGTCTAAAGAAATAAATGTAAGATCCTTATTTTAGCATGCAGATTTTTAGCCTTTTTTTTAAATCTTGTCCTCCCATTAAATTAGAATAATTTTCTTCCTTGTTTAGATGTTTTGGTGGTTTTCGTTTGTTTTTGTTTTTTGTTTTTATTTTTGTTTCACTTTGTTTTGGTTTTTTGAGACAGGGTTTCTCTGTATAGCCCTGGCTGTCTTGTATTTTTTCCTGTAATAAGTGTATTGAAAGCTTTGAGGAAAGGGCAAGTGCTGCTGTGGGAACCCATTTACATTTGGTTGGTATCCTCCCCACACCTCCATTTAGGTCATGGCAGTGTTCATGTTTAAGGTCTGAAAGCTGTTACTTGATTATTTACTACAGGTTGGGTCAAACACACTGATGGTTGGTTCATCATTTGTTTATTCCTCACATTTTCTGTTTCCTGTGATGGAACCGTTTTGAAAGATGAAAAAAAAAAAAAAAAAAGAAAAGAATTCTTGTAAAGTGACTCTATGCCTGTGTGTTAGTCCACATCTTGTATATCTGTCGTTGTCCATGATCATGCCACCGCAAAAGAAATTTTATTTATTGTTAAATCCTTCAGTTTTCAAGGTGCCTTGAGCTTTTATTCTTTGTATCCTTACACTTCTAATATTAAAATATCTTAAATGAATGGAGTAGTGAGGAATGTTTTTAAATATACATTCTGCTTCCTTATTATAATAGAATTTAGTAGATATAAAACAAAGTGTTTGGTATCAATACTGTGTGACTTTCTAGAGTGCATTTATGTCCAATTAACTGGATGTAAATTCTTTTAGGAAATCCTTATTCTTAGATTTGGGGGACAGGGGAGAAAGTGCGTGACATGGCACGTGTGCAGAGTCAGGGGACACCATGTAGATAATGACAGCCTCCATGCTGTAGGCTTGGAAATGAAATTCAGGGTCATCAGACTCATCCAAGGATGCTGCTTACCCATTGAGCTGTCTATTAAATACCTTGGTGATAAACTCATTCATTTCTGCAATTAGACACTAAAGAAAATTCCCAGTAAACACAAAATAAAAAGACTAATTAAGCACATGTATATTTGCTTAGTTATGTATATATGTATGTATGTATGTTTGTATGTTTGTATGCTCTGACATATATAGCTTGAATGAAGTGTTTTATACCAAATTTCTTTCCTTCCTTAACTAGGTTTTGTTTGGTTCTAATGTATTTTCCTCTTTGTGTTCAAAGGGTAGCCATTCTACAAAAGTGGAAGCTGTGGTCAGAACTCTGATGAAAATACAACTTAGAGATCCAGGGGCCAAAGCGCTCGTTTTCTCAACGGTATAATCAAGACTTTCTGCTTCAGTCTAGCTGGTTTTCCACCTCTACTTAGTGTCTAAGAACTACTTAGAAATACTGAAGTAGAGCTAAGACTCGGAATTACTGTCATAGTTTTTCTGTGTCCTTATGTTTATATAGAGAGAAATGTGATAATACTTTATAAAGGCAGTTCCTATCATGTATTATACTTTATGTTAATATCATTTAGAGATATTTTTGAGATTTGAACAAATAGAATCTATAACCTTCAAAGATTCGTTCATAAATGAAATGGCCTATTTAAGAAAAAGTAGTTAATGTACTATAAAAAGTATTATTTATAAATATAGTAAAATACTAGTTTTACATTTAGAAAGTTGAACTATAACTATTAAATACACCATTGTTTTTTATTTATATTTTAATTATTTTCAGTGATGCTTGTGGTTTTTTATATTATCATTCAACTAGTATTTGATGAGAAAAGAAAATGTCGTTTCCCAACTGTCTTAGTTAGGGTTTTACTGCTGTAAACAGACACCATGGCCAAGGCAAGTCTTATAAAAACAACATTTAATTGGGGCTGGCTTACAGGTTCAGAGGTTAAGTCCATTATCATCAAGGTGGGAGCATGGCAGTATCCATTCAGGAATGGCGCAGGCAGAGGTGAGAGTTCTACATCTTCATCCAAAGGCTGCTAGTGGAAGACTGACTTCCAGGCAACTAGGGTGAGGATCTTATGCCCACACCCACAGTGACACGCCTACTCCAACCAGGTCACACCTATTCCAACAAGGCCACACCTCCACATGGTGCCACTCCCTGGTCCAAGAATAAACAAACCATCACACCAACAGAGCTAGTGTTGTTGATTCTCCATCTGAGGGTTTTGTTTGGTTTTGCTCATTTAACTGAAGTACAAAAGTTACTGTGGTTTAGTTATGATTTATTCTCTTCTCAAATCTCTTTGGCTAAATGCTGTGTGTAAACACTTTTTTCTCACTTTTATATTCTAGTGGCAAGATGTATTAGATATTATTTCAAAAGCTCTCACGGACAACAACATGGAATTTACACAAATCAGTCGCATTAAGACATTCCAGGTGTGTCAAAATTTTGCTCATGTTTTTAACAGATCAGTTGCAAACTGAAACTGCTGTTTTCTGGCTGACTTTGTTTATCTTCTGTCCTGAACCCTATAAGAAGGTTTTAAGTTCTTGATTATCTAGGAAATTAACATCTTAAAACAAAATAAAAAAAAAAACTGTAGATATTTTTGATATAGACAAACTAAAGATTGTCTAAAAGACAGTCTTTTATAAAACATTTTTGTCTTTAGATCTTTTTCTTTAATGTAGGAAGAAATGGCCTTGTAGTATTTCTTTTGAAGGGGTCCTTGTACCCTGGAATTGTTTTCTGTGTACACCCCCACACACACTCATAAAAAAAGTATATGTGGTTAAAATTTTGCTTATATCAAATTCAGTACAGTCTGACCTATAATCTGAGATGCACTGCCTGCAAGAATAAGTGAAAATGCAGTAGCTTACTATCTTACCTCACATGAGCTTTGCATAGTTTTCCTTTCCCTCATCTTTCTCTACTCTCATACAGTTCAGTTGTCATGTATCACATATATCTATGATGTAGTTTCCACTACATGCTATAAAAGCAAAAGTGTTCGTATGATTCTCTTCAAAATCAGGAAAAACAACAACATTCCAGTTCCTAAAATTGGTGGATTAGCATTTAATCTTCACTACCATGTTCATCTTGAGCTGTAACGTAAGTGCTCTGATTCTAATCCATCCAGCTAAAGTTCAAATGTACCTTTCTTCTTTCAGGAGAACCTCTCAGCGTTTAAATACGATCCCCACATCAATATTCTGCTGCTGCCCCTGCACACAGGCTCTAATGGATTAACTATCATTGAAGCCACCCATGTCCTCCTGGTGGAGCCCATACTGAACCCTGCCCATGAGCTGCAGGCCATTGGGAGAGTGCACCGAATTGGACAGACCAAGTAAGGATGGAAATTGGCATTTGTCACCTTCCTTCAGGTTATGAGAAACTAATTCAACATTTAAATTCTTTATTTATGTTTACCATACCCTGTCTGATTTTTAAGTACACATTCTGTCTCCCTCACCTAAAATGTTTGGAACCAGAAATTGTTTAGGGTTTTTTGGTTTTGCTTTTTGTTCTTTGGGGGATTTGTTTGTTTGGTTGGCTGGTGTTTTTACATCCTGGACTGTTTGAGGAAAGGGTCTATATTTAAATATAAGATTGATTTATGATTCTTTTACCTCATACATAGTCTGAAAATAATTTTATATATTATATTTAGTATGTATTTTAACTATAGCCCATCACATTTCCACGTTGTTACATGTCTGCATGTTCTGTGGCACGTGCACCCACACAGTGAATGACCCAAGAAGTCTGTGTAGTTAAAAATAGTTTGATTTAGTGCAGTATCTGAACCAATAGTCATTTTTATGTGATAGGTACTTTCTTTATTCAAATACCAGATTGTATCTGTAACTCAGTTTCTTACTTATTTTTTTAGGAGTATTAGAGGCCTTGAATGTTTGAAGACATACAGATACACAAGCACACATGACCACACACTAAGTACTTACTTAGTCTTACTGAGCATCTAAACTGTGTCAGACATTATGCTACGTACTGGAGATTCCAATCATACGACAATCCCATCTAGAAGCATACATAAAAGGCCATTGTGTAGTACAAGTACAAGATAATTTAAAGTTTTATGAACAAACACAATATGCTAATGTGTGTCCTGAAGAAACACATTAGGCTGAAGGATTGATTATTTTAAAGTTAGGCTAGAAAACAAGTGTGGAAGAGTTGCATATGTAGAATTAAAGGGCAGATAAGCTGACATTTCCTAGGGTTGTGAACAGTTTGGAACTGCTGAGGTAAAACATGAGAAGCAGTAAATGAAGTCTTACATGCCAGAGTCGGAAATATGGATTATTGATAAACTTCAGTGATTAACTGGCCTCTGATACACTGCATCTGACTTTGGTTTTTTAAATGTGTGTGATAGGCTAGAGACTGAGCTTAGTGGTTAAGAGCACTTGGTTGCTCTTCCAGAGTTCCTCCTGAGTTCAATTCCCAGTGCCACATGGTGGTTTACAGCAATCTATAAAGGGATCTGATGCCCTCTTCTGGCATACAGGTGTGCATGCAGCAGAGCACTCATACACAACTTAAGTAAACAAACAAGTAAACATGTGAGTGCTAAGGATCAAACTCAGGTTGTTGGTTGACGTTTACTTTTACTAGTTGAGCCATCTTGCCCACCCCCAACACTGACCTCTTGTTATACCAGCTTTTTCTTAAAACATAGGTGGACTTGTCTTAGACTTAGAAGGCTAAGGCCATTAAGGCTGTTGCTTCCCAGTATATAGCCTTTCTTTTCTTCTTCAAGAGACTATCTTAGTGTTTGTATTGTTCTCCAGTGACAGTCTAGCCTCCTCCTTCAGAGTGCCTTATCATTCCATTATCACTTACGTAGTTGGTGTTTATCAGTCTCCACATGCTTCCTTCAGTGGTCTTTTGCTGGGTACTTTCTGTGTGCCATGTGTAGTTTTAAGCATTTGAGATAACCTTATGCAACTTCTAATCTAGTTGTATGCAGGATAATGTATCAAAAGTTAGTATGCAATAGATTGAGGAAGTAAAGAGTATATTGTGTTAGGACCAAACCTCAAGCTGGTGGGATAGTAAAGAACACAGATGACTTGGAAGCCAGCCACACTGAGAAGGTAACATCTAAGCAAAGCATGAAAGAGACTGGAACTATAATCATACTAATATCTTAAGAAAGAATGACTAAGCACACAATAACAATCAGTGTGACATCTGTAAGTCAAGAGTGTTCCTGGGTTTTTGTTTTATTATGTTTTTTTAAAAAGGATCCTTTAGGACAGTTTGGTAATCTTTATGCTGTTATATCGTATTTAGACTCATCCTTAAATCCTAACATGGTGGATGTCTCAGCAAAATCACATCATCTAGTAAGTGCAGATACTTCAGGTGTGAGTGAAAGTAAAAACAAACAAACAAACAATCAAAGAAACAACACCAGAGACTTCTTTTGATGTGTATGTAGAGTAGATTTGGAGATCTGATTTATAGACTAAGCATACTTCTTTGGAATTTTTGTATTTAAGAAACAAAACTGTGTATAATATACTGGAATTCATGTAAAAACAAATTTCCATCAACTTAAATCACTCTTTACCATTAAAATTATTTTTAAAATTGTATACCCATGTAAATCTTAATTACACGATTTAATAATAAAGAGCTATACTTGTTAACATGCTAAAAAGAAAGAAAAAGAGGATCCACAGATGCTACACTGAAATCGGTAGGAAAGAAACTCAGTGGGGCTTGGGAATCATACTGGGCCTTAATTGGGAAGCTGTGAGCAGAGGAAGGACACATCTCACTTCAGCCTTGAAACAATCATTCTGAGTACTGTGTGCAGGCTAGGGAGTAAGGGGAGCAGGGAGGCCATGTAGTCCTGATGACAGTAGGAGGCAGCTTGTATGGTAATGGCAGTGCACCCAGTGAGAAGTTTTGAGGCTCTCGGTTTATTCTGGAGTAGAACTGACAGTGTTTGTAGGCATAGTGGTTAGTGGGTGAGCAACACTGTGGGCTTTGGCCTAGACAGCTGAGAGGATAGAAAGCCTTTGGCTGAGTGGAGGAAGACTATGAGATAGAACAGGTTCAGTGGCAAGAACAAAGGTCTGCTTTAGATATGTTTGAGATTTTATTAGCTATCCAAGATATGTATGTTCAGAGACAGGGAGAGAAGCCAGGGCTAGAGGCACACACTTAGACATCAGGAGCATGTGATGGTATTTTTGAGTTATGAGCATGAATGGAATTATAAAGGAGAGAAAAAATAGTGATGGGCCATGAACTAAATAAATTCTGGCACAAGTAAGCTACAAAGCCCTGGGAAAAGAAAAGACACCTACATGCTTAGCTGTTACCTGCTGCTAAATATGTCAAAATATGTTAAAATGTCAAAATAGAAATCTTCCTATTAGAGTTTTGACCATTAATTTTATTTTATCAAAAGCAGTTTAAATGGAGCAGTATAGGCAACTACTTATAAGGATTTTTTGTTCAACTCTAGTTCAACAAACACAAATAGGATTACATAGCTTGTGTAGTGACACGGCTAGGTAAACAGTGGCAGGTGCACCCCTGCTACCTGCCTGTCCCTGCTTTAACCATGGCTCCCTACTCTTACTGTGCAGCCCATAGGAATAGGATTTTGAGAGATTTTTATTGCAGAGTAAAAGAAGAAGAGAATAAATTTAAGAATTATTTTCTTTTTTAAATTAAAATATTAATTAGAGAATGATTCTTTTAGAAATAGAAAAACTAGGAAAATATGGAAGAAGTGTGCTGAACATTTTCCATGCCTGGGCAAGAGGATACGGGACCTAACACTGATTGTTTTCAAGCGAGAAGAGTGTGGCTCTGGTAATGGTTAAGAGAGCATAGCATAGGGGCTGGTGAGATGGCTCAGTGGGTAAGAGCACCCGACTGCTCTTCCGAAGGTCAGGAGTTCAAATCCCAGCAACCACATGGTGGCTCACAACCATCCGTAACGAGATCTGATTCTCTCTTCTGGAGTGTCTGAAGACAGCTACAGTGTACTTACATATAATAAATAAATAAATCTTTAAAAAAAAAAAGAGAGCATAGCATAGTGTTTGTCCCTTTATTACAGTGGAAGAGTGTCTTTTTTTAATCCCACTTGTCCTAAATCCCACCTCTTTTCATATTCTCAAGAGGCTTCATCTTGAAAAATATCACATAAATATGTCTGAGTGTTAATCATTTTTAAAGTGACACTCCTTTATAGTCTACCTCCACCCGCTTGATGTCCTCTTCTGTCAGCCTTTCTATTTTGGTGGCTGCCCCTGAGTGTACCACTGAAATGAGGCTTAGAGTTTAACTGGTGCCTACTTCTTGCTGTGGTCTAGTGGTTCCTTTTATCTACTCTCCCTAGTTGCTAGTTTACCCAGTGCCATGACATTAAGTAGTATGAGTGGGTGGACGACCTTCATGGGAGTATCCTTGCGCCTCGATAATACCAGCTTTATATATCTAGCTATTATCTGTACATGTATCTAGGAACTTTATATTTCCCCTATTTCCCCTAGGATATCGACTAGATAGCTTAAGTTTGACACAGGTAGAGCAAAACTACATCTGTGCTACTCTAAGCCAGCCCAAGCTTTCCTCATATTTTAATGTGTCTTTTGTCATCTATACTTGCTCAGACAGGAATCTAGGACTTTTCTGTATCTTATATTCAAATTATTTTAGTCTTGATTCTTGTATTTCAAAGATATTCCTCATTTTTTGACTAATTCTTATCCCGCTGACACAAAAGCACAATCCATCTCCTCTTGCCAGGATGACCTCAAATTATATCTCTTCTCTTCCTCCATAGCAGCCAAAGCATTTCCAAAGTACAGTCTAGTGTAAATCAAAATATGTATAACTACTAGAGCACATTTCTTTATAACTACAAAATCCAGTTCCTGGTTAGATCCTGCAGGACTACCGTTTATGATCTGAACCCTGCCCGCCCGTAACCTCATGTTGACCTGTTGCGTTTATAACACACTTGTGCCATGCTCGTCTGCTGTTGGCCCCGGAAGTATTTTTAGCTTTTCCCAAGCATGTACTCATCCAGTAATATATATGAACATTGGTTTCTGTCTGCATGCATTCCTGTCCCTCCTGTGCTTAGTGCCTAATGCCCTTCTCTAACTGAACTTGCCATACGTAGTCTGTGCATGCAACTGTCTCCCTCGTGAGAGGGTTAGTTCATGAAGATCACATTGGCGGTATGTGCTGTTGACTTGTCCCTGAGCTCACTCATAAAGACCTGCCACAAGTGGGCACCAGTGGACTAATGGATGTAGCATGTGTATATAAGGTCATTTTCTACTCATTTGTCTTAAGATGGTCTTTAAACTTAAAATTATTATTTGCCTTCTAGACCTACTATTGTACATAGATTCTTAATTAAAGCAACAATAGAAGAACGGATGCAGGCAATGCTAAAAACTGCTGAGAGGAGGTAGGTAACAACTTACAAGTGGGATTTCCCATCACTTGAGAGTTTGAGATCTTCTGGATGACAACAAATGATGTAAACACTAAATACTTTTTCTAAAAACCAAAGAAAAGCATGTTATCCAAAGCATGTCCCAATTAATGTTTTGGACAGTCTATATTTGGCTTAAGATAATTTAATAGATTACAATATGCACAATTAGCTGGCTTATCTTTGATATATTTGATTACTTTTTAAATGAAATGTATTGTTCTCTCTTAGCTAAACTTTTATCTGATATGTGTCAAACTAAACATGCATTAATGTTTTATAGTTTATGCTTACCAGTCACGCAATAGGCATGTCTGAATTTAAAGTCTTGGCTGTTGATTTGTGTCAAATCCATAGACATCAGAGTAGTAGAATGATCAGAGCAGTCTGAATTAGGACTTGGTCTTGCAGTCATTACTCTTCTAACATTTGCACGGTAATTTTCCTTCAAAGTCATATTGAAATAAACCAGTACCTTCCTCCTCCCCGTGAAATGGGCGGATTGGAAGTCACCCAAAGAGAGATGATATGATAGCTCTTTCAAAGGGAGGGCATCTCCAGGGTATTTTGTAACAGAAACCTTCTCAAACCAGAAATTCCATACTCTGATGTAACAAGAAAGATGCCGCCATCCGAAGGGCTTTTCATCTAAACATGAAAGATGTTTGTTCTTGTTGTCACATGCTGCAGACATAGTGATTTTCGTTTCAGTTACAATAATACTGAACTTCTTTGTAAATGGCGAGTTTAGAACCTGCTTGACAACAGTTGTCAGATGTTTTATCTTCTGTTTTTTATTTGTTTTGATTTCTTATTAATTGTTCATAGAAAGCATTTTCTGACAAAGCTTCAGAATTATTTAGACATTTTCACTGATTTTGACAAGATGTAACAATTACTGTCTACTTGTGGCTCAGTGATGACCACGTATGGCAGATCTGTGCCTCACTTTATTGTCATGCATATAGTCTCTAACTCCTGGCCATGCCTTCTCTCTGTGCCTCTGAAACTCTTGCAGCCACACAAGCTCATCCGGAAAGCATTCTGAAGCCTCTGTGTTGACTGTGGCTGGCCTGGCTGACCTGTTTACCAAGGAGAACGAGGAGCTTGAATGAAGCCGTCACATCATTCCACACAATGTTAAGATAGAACTTCACTTCCAGAGATGTCAAGAGAGTTACAAATTAAAAACAAAAAATCAGTAAATATTAGTAAATACTATTTTAAGTTGAATGAATTTATTTTGTTATACTCTAGCCTAGTAATAATTGGCAATTGGTTCCTTTTCACTATACCGATTTCACACCATTTACAATGAATTTTAACTTTACACTCCTAATAGAACATTAATTTTTTTGTTCCACTTGTATATCTATTACTAATAAGGCAGGGGAATTAAGAAAAGGGGTATTAAATAATTTTTCCATTAGTAGATAGATGTTTGTTATAACAGGAGAGAATATATAAGAAGGTTACTTAGTCTAGTTTTGTATGACCTGATGTGTACAGCCAGTGTAAATAACATTTTTGAAAGGGCCTTCAGCATCTTTAGCATAGGATTCACCATTATATTCTCAGTAATGTTTTAAGAAAATGCTAAACTATATAATAAGTAGTTATTTGCATGAGTTTAAACTGTAACACTGTCATTAGCTCCTAATAATAAATCACTAGGTGGTTATATTGTGTTTTGTTACTAAATGTTAAAATACTGAAAAATTCATTTTTCTATTATGTTTAAGTGGTATCATTGTTAATATTTTTAAGTGGATTAACATTTACCTACAATGATCTCTTTAACCTTTTTAGTAAGTTTTTTTTGTGTATGTGTTTTAAGATGATGTATCTGTAAATATGGCTTTTTAAAAATCATCATTGTACTGAATTCATTTCTTGTGTTCCTGTAACTAGTCATTTTAGCCACTAGTTATCTAAACCTACAATAGAGTTTATTCATTTCAGTTACTCTGTTCTTAGAAACTAACTAGTGTTTGATCTACTACAAGAGAACGCTGTGTTCACACATGCATAAACTGTAAGTGGTTAAACTCTCTCTTCTGTGAAGAATTCATGGATGACTTTGAAATTACAAAATAAGAAGTAGCTTGTTGTATCCTAGCCTTGTGTTGGAATATAAATGTTCTTGTTTCCTTCCCTTTAGCTGTTGAAATCAAGGGACCCTCAAGGTTCATTAGCTCCTACCTAACTGTCCATAAAACTGTACTAGAAGTAGTTCCTGGGTCTCCTTTATCCCGTGAGCTCTGGTGCTTAAGCTAAGGTGCATTTTCTTATCCAGGTTTATAGGTGACAGGTCAGCTGAAGAAGACACGTTTTTTGGGTGCTTATTCTTTAGTTGAAGGGAGATATACATTGATTCTTTTATATGAAATTAAACATAATATTTTTACAGCTCTTTTACATTCACTAAGAGCTTTTCTGTGTATTCATGTGGTTAATATTCACAACAGTCCTGTGAAATGGATATGATTAATGATATTCCTATTTTGAAGGTAAAGATCTAATGCTCAGGAGGAAACTCGCCTATGATATGTAGCAAACAGACAGAGCAGTCCAGGCCCCCTGGCTTCATGTCTACTGTTCTTCCACCGAGTTGTGTGCCATGCTGGGGTTCAGAAGCCTTGTGGGTATGACTTAGAATGGGATTGTGTAAGTACTTATTTTTGTTTCCTAATATTTCATGTGCTATGTTCTAGGAAAAACAATTTGATATGCTTCAATTAGAAAATAACATAGATATCTATACTGATCAGTATTAGAGGAAAACTATTCTTATTTATTTCAGTAAGATACCTCAATTAAATAAATATTTTAGTGGAAAATGAAATTATGGATTGTTTTATTTCTAAGGTTTAGATCATATGAACTTTGGTTTTTATTGACTCAACAGATAGTATCAAATTGCCAATTCTACACTATTCCATATTTTATTTACATTTGTCATGTCTTCTAAACAATTATGATAATACTACTACTTCAGAACTAATGAGTCCACATATATAATAAATACCCACATCTTGGCTGCAAACAAAAGAAATTTTAGATTCCTTTCTCAATAATTTTATATTCTCTGAAATATCACAGTATGGCACTGTGCTAGCAAACCACTGAGGATGAGTGAAATGCCCAGTCCTTACAGTTTAAATGTATTTCTATTTAGGGAATTGTTTTTCAAGTAACTCCAGATGAATTTACTAGGACTGAAGATTTATCTATGTAAATTGTAAACATCCCACAAACTGGGCTTAAAATCCAAGTAACTTTACTGTGTCTATTGCATCAATATTTCTCTTTCTATATGATCTTAAGGTAGGTAAAGGACCATTTTTAGAAATTGGTCCTTTTGGAAAGTATAACTCAGTCTTTTTAAATGCTTAGTATGTATAAATCTCTGGATTTCAGACCCCTCAATCCCTTTCACATCTTTAATAACATTAATAATCTCAACATAGAACCAGTGCTCAACAAGCAGTACATAACAAAAGCAACTACTTATAAATATCTAGCAGGTTGTGACTAATCATCAGCTGAAAACCTCTTCCAAGGGACAAAAGCAAAAATGTCTTTCCATCTCTTCTCTCATTTACTAACCCTTCCCAAAATCAGTATGATTGAATTGTCTATTCATTAAACTTGGAGATACCTTATTAGAAATGCAGAAACTACACTTCTACTTAAAAGGACTCTCTAAGACATACTTGGTGTTTGTAGCATTAATTAATCAGAATTCCAAGCATAATATGCCATTTTACATATGCAGTCACTTTGCTGTGTCCAGGTAGTTTCCTCCTAGTTGTCCATTGCTTCTGGCTCTTAGAGTCTTCATCCTGGATCCCTTAACCTTGGGGTGGAGGTGTGTGACAGGTGTCCTGTTTGATGATGAGTGTTCTGCAGTCTGTTATTATCTACACCTGAACCGGTGGTGAGTCTTTGTGTTAATCATCTACTGAATAAGTTTCTCTGATGAGGATTCAGATGCATTAATTAGTGAGTATAAGAGTCAGTTTAGCCAGACCATGGTGGCGCACGCCTTTAATCCCAGCACTCGGGAGGCAGAGGCAGGTGAATTTCTGAGTTCGAGGCCAGCCTGGTCTACAAAGTGAGTTCCAGGACAGCCAGGGCTACACAGAGAAACCCTGTCTCGGAAAAACAAAAAACAAACAACAAAATGAGTTTAATATCCATTTAGTAGAAACATTGTAGCAGGTTCTTTCCTAGGTTCTATGAGACACCACAGACTACGAAAGCCCTGCAACAGGAACTAGTTGCCTCTTTTGCAGTTTTTGGCTATAGAGATCCTACACATCCTTACGTTACAGGTTATTGCCAGTGCTCCTGTTTATGCTATAGAATTTGACTGTAAGAACCTATTGCTGAAGACACTGCATACCTGAGTCATACAACATGGAACTGCCACTGACCTAGAAGCCTCTTCCTTGTTAGGGTCATGGAAGGTGCGGTGCGTGCTACCTAGCAAGGAAAGGAGTTTTCTGTGTCCCGGCTGTGAACCATATGCTTCTCAACCTTTTTCATTTCTTTTCACTTAATTAAAGTCTATATTATTTCCCCCTCCCTCACCTCTGTCCTACCCATCCGTGTTCAAGTCTGCTCCCAAATTCACAGCCTTCTCTTTAAACATTGTTGATACATATAAGTGAATAACATAAATATGCCTGCTGAGTTCTGTCCAGTGTTGCTTGTCTTCGTGTAAATATTTCTAGGGCTGGTTATCCAATATCCAGTACTGCTTTGGTATTGGATAACCATTTGGGGGCTCATCTCTTAGGAAGACCAATTTTTCTCATCAATTGTTTGTAGCTCTTCATTGAGGAGTGGAGCCCTGTGAGATTTCCCCTATTTATGTTGGGATGTCAATTGTGATTGGAATTATTCAGGTTTCGTTTTCTGTTTTAATCTTACAGTTGCTCTCTCAGATCAAAGTTGTATGGGAAAAATATAGACAAATCATGCTGAGTATCATATTTCTGTCCTGTATTATTAAATAAGTTCATTTCTAGAAGTGCTTAACCTAATTTATTCCTAATTATGGATGATTTTTTTTCCAAATAGTGTTTATGGTAGTCTTCCCAGGATGATTCTTTTAAGATAATGGATCCAACAATAAATATTATATTTTGAGAAACTCAATTTTGTGTTCTTTTTTTTTTCTGTTAGTGTTCTGTGTGTTACACAAATGGGTATAGGAATAGCTGTTTGATTATCATTCTTGACTTAATCTCCCTAGCTAGTTGTAGATGAAAATAAGACGTTTAATAAAACATCAAAATATGATGCCCATGTTGTAGAAAATATTGTACCTGAGGCCTCTCAATTTATAACTGGCAGCCATAGTTGCAAGCCTGTTATGTCTGAAATTGCTAATAGTCACCTCAACTGAACTAGCTTGTAATATAGTTAAAATGACCAATCAATGTTCAGATGAAATTCTTAGGCATGAAGCAAGTCAGACAATTAACTTTTAAGCACTCTCATTAGTGCTCTAGATATCTGGCACTTGCAAGCTTCTAAAGAAACAAACAGCCTTCCAACCCCCACAGTGGTCAATATCAATGCATACATCTCGAGAGGGACATTGTCTTATCCCAGAAATTCAGCCCAGTAGCACTGGTCTTTTTTTGGCATTCTGATACTGAATTGACTGGCACACTGTAACTAAGGTTCCCATAGGATGTATTGTGGAATGGGCATAAGATAAGTCAGTCTCAACCTCAGTGTTACCACATTTTGGGTTAGATAATTCTTGAGTACAGTTGTACATTAAAAAAATGTATCCAGGACCTCTTCCCACTAGATTTTACTTATAACTGCCACCCCCTAATTTACACCAAAAAAAAAAAGTTCCCTAATATCTCTAGGACAGGGGCAGGTAGGATTGAGTCAGTTTTTGCATCACTGATAATGAAATATTCAAAATACTGTGTAAAAAGCATTTAGTTGGTGTATTAGTCAGGGTTCTCTAGAGTCACAGAACTTACGGATAGTCTCTAGTTAGTAAAGGAATTTATTGATAACTTACAGTCGGCAGCCCAATTCCTTACAATTGTTCAGTCGCAGCTGTGAATGGAAATCCAAGGATCTAGCAGTTACTCAGTCTCACACGGCAAGCAGGCGAAGGAGCAAGAGCAAGAGCTAGACTCCCTTCTTCCAATGTCCTTATATTGTCTCCAGCAAAAGGTGTAGCCCAGATTAAAGGTGTGTTCCACCACACCTTTAATCCCAGATGAAAGGCATAGCCCAGATTAAAGGTGTGTTCCTTAACTCGGAGATTCAATCTTCTGGAATCCATAGCCACTATGGCTCAAGATCTTCAAACCAAGATCCAGATAAGGATCTCCAAGCCTCCAGATAAGGGTCACTGGTGAGCCTTCCAATTCCGGATTGTAGTTCATTCCAAATATTGTCAAGTTGACAACCAGGAATAGCCACTACAATCCACCCCTTGTCAACTTGACACAAATAATATCTCATGTTCACATGAAACAATAACAAGGTTGTAAATACGCCTAACATGATATAACTATCCCTCGTACAATCGCAAACGCATTAGTAAATTTACAATGGGCATTCATATTACTTTATAATCCTCGTTTCTGCAACTGGTTACGTGGCCTTAATTGGTATTTATAACTACCTTCCTCTACTACCCATTCTGTATTTCCTTCACCTTCAGCCAGCACCTCAGCAGGTCTTGGCTCTTTTCCTGGAGGATTGACCCATACCTTCATTCCTGATGGGTCTGCGTCCTTTGTCATCCTGCTTGGATTAGGCTGTTGTAGTTTCCCATTGACTTTAATCACAGGACATGGTAGTACTAAGAGACGCCCTAAGGGATCTCCTGCACTCCAGACATAATCTTGCTTACCACCATTGTGAAGAGGTAATCCAATTTCCCCATGGTAATCTGGATCTATCACCCCTCCTAACACTGTTATTCCTTTTTTAGCCTGTTGGTTTAAGGGCATTAGAAGCCCAAAATGACCAGGGGGAAGTCTGAGCTTCCAGTTCAATGAAATGTTTGTTGTAGCTCCTGGTAGGAGCACTCCCCTCTCTGGAGCCAAAACTTCTAAGCCAGCAGAACCTAGAGTTATGGGGACAGGAAGCAAAAATTTTCCTAGAGGGTCACTAGGAGTGATAGTAAGTGGAACTATTCCGTTTTCCACCCCTTGATTCCTGGACCCATGAATCCTGGCTATGGGTGAAACTGTACCATATATCGAGCGCTGATTCAAAGCATATACTGCCTTCTGAAGAACTCTGCCCCAGCCTTCCAAGCTGTTACCACCTAATTGGCACTGTAACTGCATCTTCAAAAGGCCATTCCATCTTTCTATCAGACCAGCTGCTTCAGGATGATGGGGAACGTGGTAAGACCAGTGAATTCCATGATCGTGAGCCCACTGTCGTACTTCTCTGGCTGTGAAATGAGTTCCTTGGTCAGAAGCAATACTGTGTGGAATACCATGACGATAGATGAGGCATTCTGTCAGTCCGTGAATGGTGGTTTTAGCAGAGGCATTACGTGCAGGAAAGGCAAATCCATAACCAGAATAAGTATCTACTCCAGTAAGAACAAAACGCTGTCCTTTCCACGAAGGAAGTGGTCCAATGTAGTCAACCTGCCACCAGGTTGCTGGCTGGTCACCTCGAGGAATGGTGCCATATCTGGGGCTCAGTGTTGGTTTCTGCTGTTGGCAGATCTGGCAATCAGCAGCAGCTGTAGCCAGGTCAGCCTTGGTGAGTGGAAGCCCATGTTGCTGAGCCCAAGCATAACCTCCATCTCGACCACCATGGCCACTTTGTTCATGTGCCCATTGAGCAATGACAGGGATAGCTGGGGAGAGAGGCTGATTGTCCACAGAACGGGTCATCTTATCCACTTGATTATTGAACTCCTCCTCAGCTGAAGTCACCTTTTGGTGAGCATTTACATGGGACACAAATATCTTCACATCCTTTGCCCATTTGGAGAGATCTATCCACATACTTCTTCCCCAGATGTCTTTCTCACCAATTTTCCAATTGTGATCTTTCCAAGTCCCTGACCATCCAGCCAATCCATTGGCTACAGCCCATGAGTCAGTGTATAATCGTACATCTGGCCATTTCTTCTTGCAAACAAACTGTAATACCATGTGTACTGCCCGAAGTTCTGCCCACTGTGAAGATTTCCCTTCACCTGTGTCTTTCAAGGTTGTCCCAGAAAGGGGTTGTAATGCTGCAGCTGTCCACTTCTGGGTGGTGCCTGCATAACGTGCAGAGCCATCAGTAAACCAGGCTCTAGTCTTCTCCTCTTCGGTCAGTCGATCATAGGGAACACCCCATGAGGCTATAGGCACATGTTTGGCAGCAGATGGCATTGTAACAGGAGTAGAAACCATAGGCATTTGAGCAACTTCTTCATGTAACTTGCTTGTGCCTTCAGGACCTGCTCTGGCCCGATCACGTATATACCACTTCCATTTGATAATAGACTGCTGCTGTGCGCGTCCCACTTTATGACTTGCAGGGTCTGATAGTACCCAGCTCATGATGGGTAGTTCAGGTCGCATAGTAACTTGGTGTCCTATTGTCAAACGTTCAGTTTCCACTAAGGCCCAATAGCAGGCCAAGAGCTGCTTTTCAAAGGGAGAATAGTTGTCTGCAGATGATGGTAGAGCTTTGCTCCAAAATCCCAAAGGTCTTTTCTGTGATTCACCTACAGGGGCCTGCCAGAGGCTCCAAACAGCATCTCTATCAGCCACAGACACCTCAAGTACCATCGGGTCTGCTGGGTCATATGGTCCAAGTGGTAGAGCAGCCTGCACAGCAGCCTGGACCTGTTGAAGGGCCTTCTCCTGTTCCAGGCCCCACACAAAGCTAGCAGCTTTCCGAGTCACTTGGTAAATAGGCCTAAGTAACACACCCAAGTGAGGGATGTGTTGTCTCCAGAATCCAAATAGACCCACTAAACGTTGTGCTTCTTTCTTGGTTGTAGGAGGGGCCAGGTGCAATAACTTATCTTTCACCTTAGAAGGAATATCTCTGCATGCCCCACACCACTGGACTCCTAAGAATTTCACTGAGGTAGATGGTCCTTGAATTTTGGTTGGATTTATTTCCCATCCTCTGATACGCATATGTGTTACCAATGAGTCCAAAGTGGTTGCTACTTCCTGCTCACTTGGTCCAATCAGCATAATGTCATCAATATAGTGCACCAATGTGATATTTTGTGGAAGATCCAAACGATCAAGATCCCTTCTAACTAAATTATGACACAGGGCAGGAGAGTTAATATATCCTTGAGGCAAAACTGTGAAGGTATACTGTTGGCCTTGCCAACTGAAAGCAAATTGCTTCTGGTGGTCCTTATGGACAGGTACTGAGAAGAAGGCATTTGCCAGATCAATAGCCGCATACCAGGTGCCAGGAGATGTGTTAATTTGCTCAAGTAAGGAAACTACATCTGGTACAGCAGCTGCAATTGGAGTTACTACCTGATTTAGTTTTCGGTAATCAACTGTCATTCTCCATGATCCATCTGTTTTCTGCACTGGCCAGATAGGAGAGTTAAATGGAGATGTGGTGGGAACCACCACCCCTGCATCTTTCAAGTCCTTGATAGTGGCAGTAATTTCTGCAATTCCTCCAGGAATACGATACTGTTTTTGATTCACTATTTTCTTTGGCAGAGGCAACTCTAAAGGCTTCCATTTGGCCTTTCCAACCATAATAGCCCTCACTCTACAGTTCAGGGAACCAATATGAGAATTCTGCCAATTTCTGAGTATATCTATCCCAATTATACATTCTGGAACTGGGGAAATCACCACAGGATGTGTCCGGGGACCTACTGGACCTACTGTGAGTCGGACATCAGTCAAAACTCCATTAATCACCTGCCCTCCATAAGCCCCTACTTTAACTGGAGGGCCACAATGTTTCTTGGGATCCCCTGGGATCAGTGTCAACTCAGAACCAGTATCCAGCAGACCCCGAAAAGTCTGATTATTTCCTTTTCCCCAGTGTACAGTTACCCTTGTAAAAGGCCGTAGGTCCCTCTGGGGAAGAACTGGAGAAAGGGTAACAGCAAAACCTTTGAGTGTCTTATCAAGATCCTTCCTCAGAGGAACCTGGCCACCCCTTCATTCAAGGGGTTCCGGATCTGCAAACTGTCTCAAGTCTGGAAATTGATTCACTGGCCGAGATTGCTGTTTACCACGATCTAATGTAGCCTTTCTTTCATTTGTTTGAGAATTTTTCTGCTTATACAGATCAAACAAATATGCAGTAGGCTTCCTATGTATTTCATTCCTGGAAACACCATGATTGATTAGCCAGTACCAAAGGTCCAAGCGAGTCATGCCATTATAAATTTCACCTCTCCTGTGCTGACCATTACTGGGTATGTTATTATAAACATTCTTTTGTCTACGCTGTCCATTATAATAACTAGAATCACCTTGTCTCGGGCGATTCAATGCTGCCACCTGGCCCTTGTTACCTCGGAATCCAACTAAACCCAGTGAATTTAATTCATCTAATTGAGCAGAAGCATCTCCAATGCTAAGATCTGGCACAAGGAAAAGGGAAAGAACAAAACCCTTCAAATGTGCTGGTGCCCCTCTCACCAATTTGCGTCTTATAGAGCTGGTGAAAGGCATATCTTCTGGACCTTCCCATTGTGGACAATTATGCTTTACACAATATATCCACTCTAGCATTGCAATTTCCCTAAGTCTTAAAATCCCTTCATCAACACTAAGCCATGGAATATCAGGCATCTCCAAGTCATTTCCAGTAGGCCATCTTTTGATAAACACCTCAGCCAACCATTCAAACAAACTTTTGACACCTTTTTTAACTATGCGAGCTTCCGTATTAAACCTAGAATCTCTACTCAGAGGACCCATGTCAATAAACTCAGCCTGCTCTAGTTTTATGTTCCTTCCACCCTTATCCCACACCCTTAAAATCCATTCCCACACATATTCACCAGGTTTCTGCTTGAATGAATTAGCAAACTCATTAAGCTCCTTAGTAGTGTAGCGAATTTCCTCATGGACTACACTTTCTACCTCCCCTCTAGGAGCCTGTTTTGCTTTGAGTCTGGTTACAGGTCTAGAAGAAACTATTGGTGGGCCGTGAGCAGACTCTGCAAAATTAATTTCCTCATGTGGGGAAGGCATTATTTCAAGAGGTGGGGCTGAGGGTACTACTTCCTCAGGTGGGGCAAACCCTTGAGAATCTGAGGATTCAAAATTCTCAGCTTCAACATGGTCTTCCCACACATCCCCATCCCATGTTGTAGGATCCCATTCTTTGCCAATTAGAGCCCTTACTTTAACTGTCGACACACTCTGAGGCTGAGACTTGAATTTTCGCTGTAGTTCAGCCAACCTTACAATGAGAGTTTCTGTTTGATTTTCTGCAACTTGAGCTCTATTGCTACAAGAGAGAAGATTCTCCTCAAGGACACACTTAGCAACTTTTAGATCGTTTACTTGTGTCTGGAGCCTTTCGATTTTATCACACAACTCCTTCCTTTCATTCATCATTTTTTCTACAGATACTAAGAGCAGCCAGCCAGTAAAATCATTTTTCGATTTTTTCCCCATCTTGTAGAAAGCTTTGTGCACTGAATCACCTAATTCATTAAGAAAATCAAGGGCATTAGCTTCTTTAAGTTCGGAATATAGTTTCAACCATGGGTCTTCAAAATTCTCTGAGCTCCCAGGAGGGAGAGAATCTGGAGAGGTTTCAATAGTTGAAAGTGCTGGTGGATCAACAAGCCAATTCCAGAATTTTAAAAGATTCATCCTTGTACTTCTGTTACTCTAGAACCACTCCTGGTACCAACTTCTGTATTAGTCAGGGTTCTCTAGAGTCACAGAACTTACGGATAGTCTCTAGTTAGTAAAGGAATTTATTGATAACTTACAGTCGGCAGCCCAATTCCTTACAATTGTTCAGTCGCAGCTGTGAATGGAAATCCAAGGATCTAGCAGTTACTCAGTCTCACACGGCAAGCAGGCGAAGGAGCAAGAGCAAGAGCTAGACTCCCTTCTTCCAATGTCCTTATATTGTCTCCAGCAAAAGGTGTAGCCCAGATTAAAGGTGTGTTCCACCACACCTTTAATCCCAGATGAAAGGCATAGCCCAGATTAAAGGTGTGTTCCTTAACTCGGAGATTCAATCTTCTGGAATCCATAGCCACTATGGCTCAAGATCTTCAAACCAAGATCCAGATAAGGATCTCCAAGCCTCCAGATAAGGGTCACTGGTGAGCCTTCCAATTCCGGATTGTAGTTCATTCCAAATATTGTCAAGTTGACAACCAGGAATAGCCACTACAGTTGGTCATAGCTAGTTTAAGTGGCTTATGACGAATATAAACTGCCCCCAACTCACTGCTCATGTGTTTAGACAGTGGGTTTAAACAGATGGTAACAATGTTTGGGGGCCATTGTAGAGTCCCAAGTATCACAAATGGATCACTGAGGGCCGGCTTTTGAAGGTGATAATCTAATTCTGGTCATGGTGGACTGTGCACTCTGAGCCTTTGTCCCTTGGATTCCCTCATCTGGTCACAGCAAAAAGAAAAGTAACAGATACAATGACCATTTGGGAAGTTTTATATTTGGCTCTAAAGTTTGAACGCAATAACTGAAATTGCAGTTGAAACTATAGACATAGTGAGTTGTTGATATTATATTTTAAATTCCCATTTGGAAATGGGAAACTTTCAAAAGGATAAAAGCATGAATTGAGAATCAGTTTTGCCAACATAAAAAGCTATGAACTGAGTATGTGTTGATTGGCTTGATTGTGGAATTATTGCATAATAAATACGTGTATCAAACTATTACCCTGAATATCTAAAATCCACAGGTTTTAGATATCAGTTGTTGGGTGTGTGTGCTGTGTGTGTGGTAGGAGGTGTAGTATGTGTAAGGTTTGCTCTCCATTGACATGTTGGTAGGGGGGCTCTGTCGCACTATTGCCCAGACTAATCACAAACTCCTGTGCTCATTCTTTGTAACTCAGCAGTTAGTTGCCCAAGTACCAAGAATCCAGATTTCTGGTACTGTACACTAAACGTTTTCTTGTTTTCAGTGGTGGTCTGATTAAGGGCACCACTAAGCATGACAATATCCTGTTCTGTGGCCTATCAGCCAAGTCCCCAAAAATGAAACTCAAAAGTTCTGTCCTTGTGTACTTCATGGGCTCTGCATGTGAATTTAATGTATTCTGAAACTGGGGAAGATGACCTTTACAAGCACAATTGTGGTAACACTAAAATATGCCTTTACAGAGTTAATATTGTGACTCTGAAAGGGCTCCACCTTTATCAAGAGGACCAAAGTAGACCTCATTCATATCACTGCCTTCTAAGGCTAGGGTTAAACAAGTGTAATGGTTTCTTTTTTCTTTCACATTTCCTTTTTTTTTTTTTTTAAGTTTGTACTGCCTAATTTTTTAAATTATCTTCGATCTTTTTTTACAGTCCAGTCGTTATTCCCCTCCCCCACCCTCCCCCAACCCCCATTTCCAAGATAATGTCTCCTCCCACACACACCCCACCAGTCCACCCCCATTCCCTGGAGCCTCAAGTCTCTCAAGAGTTAGGTGCTTCTTCTCCCACTGAGGCTAGACCAGGCAGTCCTCTGCTGTATATGTGTCAGGGACCTCCTATCAGCTACTGTATGCTGCCTGGTTGGTGGGTCAGCATCTAAGAGATCTGAGGGGTCCAGGTTAGTTGAGACTGCTGGTCTTCCTGTGGGGTCACCCTCCTCAGGTTCTTTCAGTTTTTCCCTAATTCAACCACAGTGGTCCCCAACTTCAGTCCATTAGTTGGGTGTAAGTATCTGCGTCTGACTCAGTCAGCTGCTTGTTGGGTCTTTCAGAGAGCAGCCATGCTAGGCTCCTGTCTGTAAGAACACCATAGCATCAGTAATAGTGTCAGGCCTTGGAGCCTCCCCTTGAGCTAGGTCCCAATTTGGGCCTGTCACTGCACCTCCTTTCCCTCAGTCTCTTCTCCATTTTTATCCCTGCAGTTCATTTAAACAGGAACAATTCTGGGTCAGATTTTTTTATTCTCCTCCCTCTCTTGCCCTCCTTTATCCTTTAACAAGCATTGAGACAGTGAAGCTGGCATCTCCCAGACACTTACTCATCAAAGCATGCTGGAAGGAGCATTCTAGAATGAGAAACAAAGAGCTTTCCCAAGACTCCTCCCCAGTGTTCATGCTCACATTACTCACTACAGATGCCATTATAAAGGAATATAATGTCATAAGCACTCAGGCTTTCTCTCTGAACTTTTAAAAAATAAAATAGTCGCCAGGCGGTGGTGGCGCACTCCTTTGATCCCAGCACTTGGGAGGCAGAGGCAGAAGCAGGTGGATTTCTGAGTTCGAGGCCAGCCTGGTCTACAGAGTGAGCTCCAGGACAGCCAGGGCTATACAGAGAAACCCTGTCTCAAAAAACCAAAACCAAAAAAAAAAAAAAAAAAAAAAATCTTTATTAGAGTTTTGTTAATTACTAGTATTAGAATAAAGCCCCTGGCTATATTCTGTATTTTATTAAATGTCACCACATTCTTCTGCTACTCAAGCTCAGAGGTTCCGATACTCAACTGTGGAACTGTCTGTTAAGTTCTCTCATCCCTGAACACCCATCTATCAGCCCTCAATATCCAGTTGTACCCCAACTACCTTTCATCTTCTTGCCAGCTACTACTTTGTCCCAGACATCCTAATTGTTCACAGGATTGTGACAGCCTCCTACAGTCTTTTTCCAGAAGAGTCATCAGTTTTAAGACGCATGGCAGATAATCAGGTCATGTCATACATCAGTATAAAATCCTCCCACTCACTAAAGAGAACCCTAAATCCTTATAAGGGCTAGAAGGCCCTACATGATGCAGCCTTCCATTGTGCAATTCTACTCGTCTTCTTCCACATATCCACTCGTCTGCTCCATCCTCAGAATGTATGTTACTGTGCCTCAGACACGACCAAGCACACTTCCACAAGGTCTTTTAATTGTCCCTTTTGCCTGTCACTCTCCCCAGACATGCTGTGCCTTCTGCCCACTTTCTTTCTAGTCTCTGCCCCACAACAGCTTATAAGTGAGGCCATTTCAGTCATTGCACAAAACTGAACCTTTCATCCTCTACCTGCCTGTCACCCTTAAGCCTCTTTGTGGTTTGGTTTTATTCTACTGAGGTCGGATATATTCACTTTATAAATCTTTCCCAGCTTCCTGCAGAAATTAACCACTGAAAGCTAGAATTTTGTTCTCAGCTGTAATGTATTAAATAGCGCACAGTAGAGGCTCAAGAGGTAATGTTGGGCACTGTTATACTTGGAGGGAGGATTGCTAGTGTTCCAAAGACTTTTAATAGACTACTCAAATATCCTTCATGTTACAATGTGATATATCTCATTTTTCTATAAACCAGGGTAGGAGATACATTTTATGTACCTGTTAAGCCCAATTATTTATGCAAGTTGTTTCTAATTAAGACTTTATGTAAGCAAGACTTCAGCTTCTGCTTGATCTATAATACATCTCATTGTCATCTCTATGCCTCTTCTCTCCTGTCCCAAACTTAGGCCTTAATTTTTTACTCTTTTGAATATATCTAGCACAACTAAGGAAGGAAGGAAGGAAGGAAGGAAGGAAGGAAGGAAGGAAGGAAGAGCACCTGAGTTCTGACTTTATTAACAATCTGGGTCTTGTTGAATAGGTCAGTTTGTCTCTGGACCTCCTCATGTAAAATAAACATTGGGCTATATGAGCAACTCCAAAAACTATTAGCATACTTCATCATTTGTGGAAAAGAGTTCAAATTAGACAAGAACTGTGCTTAACTAAAGCCTTTTCCATACTCAGAGCAGACCTTCAGAATAATTGAGGAAGCTAAAATAAGAAAGAAGGAAGATTTGAATTTAAATAATTTTTCAAGAGATATACATGCAATTAATAGAATTTAAGGAATGAGAAGTAATGAGATTTATAAAAAGCCAGAATCTTGAATAAAAGGGAGGTGAGAAGAGCATTCTAAGTCCTTCCTCCCTGAACCGTGGGTATAATTGGTAACTATTCCATTTGCTTTTCCATGTATTGGGGGATTTGTTTCTTACTTTTGACATTTTATGGAACTGTATATTAATTAAAACTGCATATACAGCTTTTCCACAACCATTATTTTTACTATCCCAAGAGGAAGCAGTAAGTTTTGGCATAGCAAATAATTCCGTACAGTTCAACAAATATTTATTATAGGTCTTAAATATTTACTAATTGTGGCTTGTTTAAGTCTTGGGCATCTGATTATGTAACTAATAGCATGTCATTATATAGAAGGTAAAAGATGTTTGTACACACAGATAAGCACTGGAGAAGCCAAGAAAGTTAAACTCACAGATACCATCAAAGGAGAGAGATGTTTAGCCTGCTCTCCTGGAATGCTGGGAACAGATAGAGTTTAGCTTTGCTAGTGATCCTTTGCTCTGATGAGCCAGACTCTGCCCTTGTCTTCCAGAGTTTATGCTTTGCTTGTCCATACCCTTTAATTCTAAAACTTTTATTGAACATTACTTGTTGCCACTAAACTAATCCTTGTGAGAGATGTCATTTGTACTTTGCAACAGTCAGTGTTAGGTTATCTTAGGACCAGGACAAATCCTCACTCCCACAGGGATTGTATTTACCTCAGTCATTTTCCCTAGACCCTTATCTCAAGTATTGTCTGTAAGTCAACAACAAAAATACAGACACCATATTTACTTTATAAACAGCTTTAGTGGAAACATGTCTTGAGCTTTAATGAGGCTGAGTTGTTACCAAAAAACGTTTTTCTAAAATTGTGAAATACTTAAATATGGCAAAAATATAATATGAGCTGATGTCAGACTTTAAAAGTCCTGGCCTAACACCTGTACCTAAAAATGTAACTGAGTTTTATTCTTGTCTTTTTGTGGATCATTTCTCTCCCTGCTGTAAAACCTGAAGGGACCCTCCACATCTGATTAAACTAACACTTCTCTGAAAAGCAGGTATATGGTCTCACTTAACCTTTCCCATTGGTACATTATTTCCTGACTCCAGGAACTTTTTCTAAAACTGCTGCTCCTACAAAGATAGTCTCATTTCCCCCTGTCTATTTAAACCACTTTTCCTCTGAAAGAACTCATCAGTCAGATTCTGACTCTGAAAAGGCCAGAAGTTAACCAAGATGAAAGAAAATGTAAATGTCTGTACCGCTGCCTTTTTCTTGAGATCTCATTTGCATCAGACTTCCAAGAGTTCGATGTCTAGCTGACTCATCCTCCTATCTCTGTCTCCCCAGAACTGGATCTCTGATGTGTAGCTTTTTTTTTTTCTTGAGTGCTGAAGACCTGACCTTAGCTCTTCATGTATGTGTGGCGAGAAGCATTTTTACTAACTGAAACATTCCAGCCCCCAGAGGGACAAACTGAATTCCTGTTCTAAAAATAAAACGTTCTATAATGGTTTGTTTACTCTTAGTTGTAAATGCCTGAGGTAGGCCAGAAATGTGATATGCCCACGTTCTAGTACTCAGTTAATATGATGGTGGATAAACACAAAAGTTCCATTTGTTTGCCAACCACTTTAAAGGATTAATACATTCATCTTTCATTGCGATCAAAATAAATGTAACTTCAAAGTGTCCAGGAACTCAGTTTCTAACAGGGCAGGGTAAAGGAGATCAGTGACACAGGCAAATACACTTGGAAGTCAAGGAAAAGGTTCCCTGAGAAGTATGGGTTAGTCTATGTGCAGAGCTTAATTCAAATTGTCTCACCACCCAGTGTTTTAAAGATAGTTAAAAGAAGCAATTTAGGTATAACCTCACATGGACCTGAACCAACAGCATGGCTGTGCTTAGGGAAAGAAGTCAGGACACAGACAGGTGCAGGGAAGGCTCGGGGAAAGGATGGCCATCGACAAACTAAAATAACCAATGTGGCTGGCCTTGATGTGCAGCTACCAGCCTCCAGTATGTAAGTCAGTTCTGTAGTTTACCCATGCAGTTTACAACACCCCATAATGACAAGTGATCATATGCAGTTAGCAAACTTATCCTCTTGTTTTTAGAAAACAGATGCAGATTTCTATGGAAGGACCTATATTTGATTGTTGTCTGCTGTAACAGCCATGAAAGGAGTTGGCCTCAAGAACTGTATCATGTTTTCAAAGCTAGAATTATGGAATGTTTCACTTGGGTCAGATCAAGGTTCTAGCACATCTCTAATTCTCCAGTATGCTCTGTGGGAAAGTGGCTTCCTCTGTCTCCCCCATCTTCAGATATTACTGAAACACTTAGTTTTGGGCCATATCATACCAACCAGTGTCTGTTTTCACGGTATCTTTTTTCTTTTTGTATCAGATCTCCCTCTCCCTCCCCCCTCCCCCTCTTTTTCCCCCTTCCCCTCCCCCTCCCCCCTCCTTCTCCCTCTCCCTCTCCCCTCCTCTCTCTCTCTCTCTCTCTCTCTCTCTCTCTCTCTCTCTCTCTCTCTCTCTGTTGCCCTATATAATGGCATTTGTGAGTATATTCAGGTCAGGGCCTGTCAAATTCATCAAAGATACACTCTCATCTCAAATCTTTCCCTTAATCTCTTTTATATGACCCTTTCTATATATAACAATTAGAGGTTCCATAACTAAAGACTAAATTTTGAGCTTGGTTCTACTGGACAGTAGAAGAACCTTTGATCTAGTTGGGGGTCATGGGTCAGTAGGATCTTGCATGTGAAGGTGCGAGTAGAATATATTTCCTCCTCTTTCTGTAATTTCCTGAGAGCATTTTGCTGTACCATGATCCCACCATACGATTCTTTACCATAGCCACAAGTAACAGGCCAACCATGGGCCGAAGGCTCCAAAGTTGTGAATGGAAATAAACCTTTCCCCCTTTTATAGGTTATATCTCTAACATTTGTTATAATCATGGAAATGTGTTTGTATTCTTTTTTATCACTGAAAAAAAGAAAACTGAAAGAAACAATTCTAGAGAAGGCAAGTATAATGAGGCTATCCGTTCAGAGTCAGCATTCCACCATGGCAGAGAAGGCATAGCTACTGGAATGGGTGGGCCCAGGACAGCAAGAGCTCATAGCATCATCTTTGGTATAAACAAGACAAACAAGATCTGTCCCAAAGTAGAGTCAGATTAAAACCCTCTAATGCTCGTTCTCAGGGACATACCTCAAGGCAAGCAATACCTTTAATTTCAAAGGTTCTCTGATCACCCAAACCTGTGCTCCCACCACCAACCTGGAGACCAAGCATTCAAATATTTGAGCCTGAGGGAATACATTTCATATGCAAGTTATAACACTGAACTGATGTCTTTGGGGTTATGACCACCACATTAAGAGAGGTGAAAGAATTCGGATTTGGCTGCTGATATACCTTATTAGTAATGTTTCATTATAGCTTATTTTAGCAGCAGGGAAAGATGAACAGTGACCTCAATTGGAAATTTTAGCTTCCTGTTTTTAAAGTTGGGTTTTGTATTTGGGAACTGGAGTGTTTTGACCATAAAAAGTAGAGTACATATTTAGCCAATCAGAGTTGGGAATCGAAGTGTTTTAACAAACCTTTATATTCTCTGTAAGATTTTATATCCTAGAAATGCTATTCTCTCCCTGCCTCTGTGCGTCTTACCTTAGACAGCACAAAGGCCAGGACAAGAAGCAAGTTGATTGTGTTTTAGACAAGCTAATGTTTGTGTGAAGAAAGCACTTTTGACCTCTAAATCCCTGGTGGCACGGGGCCTAGAAAGAAAGAGGCAACTTCTGGAGTCTCTTTTAGCCTTTCTGTTCCACAGGAGGCCTCCTCCCTGGAACCAGAAACCAAGGCACAGTGCTCATGTCCTCATTTGCACAGCATGTGACTTCTGCACCTTTGGCTCTTTCAAATGCTACCTAACGTGAACTGTTTGGCCATTTTGAAATGATGTCACAGGTTGTGGTTCTTGTATTATTAGTAATGTTTGGTAGTAATAGGAATAACTGTAAGTAGTCTAGTAGTTTATAATACAACGACCTTGAAGACAGTTTTTTCAGTGCATTAAGAACACAAAAGTAAGAGTAAGACACACAGTCCTTAAGGAGCAGCCCTGTTGACTGTGACTCATGTAATCTTAAAAATATAAGGAGAGAATAAGATGAGGGAATTATTGTTATCCCCATGTCTGACTGAGGAATTTAAGTGTTAAAAGGTCACATTCATAAAAATTGCAAAAACATGACATTTAAAATTGAACACATGATTTTATTTCAAGGAAAACAGATGTCAAGGGAGGAGTGAAGATGCTCAAATGTACATGGTGTAAAGGAATGTTAAAGTTAATAGCAAGTGGAAGTAGCTCCCCATGGGATTGAGAGAGTGCTAATCTTGAACTCGTCAGTGCAGTTTAAAGCTGTAATCCAGGTGCCAAGCAATCAGATAAACTGAAGATGTGTAAGCAACACAGTCTGGCACCAAATTTGGAGTTTGTCCAACTTCTAAGTACTCTTTTATCTCCTTGATTATATCAATGAGTTATCAAAGATATAGATTTTATTATATCAAATAGTGCTACCAAAAAAAGTAAAACAGAAAACAGAAGTGTTCAGCTATTCACAGAAAGATCTGCTTTTTGTCTTGCCTTGAAATGCACACTGAGGCTGATGGAAAATGGTTGAGCTGAGCCCAGCTCTGAAGCCACTCCACATACCCATGTTTATGTTGAGACCCAGCTCCTGAAATTACCTAGCCTCAGACCTTGTTCCAATGCGACTAGGTCCTCCCTGCTCTTGGAATGGCCATTTGGATCAGGATATCTGATTTTACAGGAATCACATCAACACTTAGCTCATCGAAATGGCACTTAGCTAATGCTGTCACAGCATGTTATCTCAGACAGGAAGGCTTTATTTATAGGAATTTATTTGTCATAGCTCTAGAGGCTGCAAGTCCAAAATCTCTTCTACCTTCTCACGTGGCCCCTCATGGGGAGGAGGAAATGAAAACTCTTCACATCTCTTCTGAGGCACTGAGCCTACCACAAAAGCTCTACCTTCACCACCTGTTCAAAACCTGTTTGTTTCCCAAGGATCCTGTGTTCAATAGCCCATCTCACTGTGAGTGGAAGGCTTCAATGTGTGAATTGTAAAGGGACATCAGTCATTCCACAGCACCCCAAATATATGAACTCAGACAAGGAATTACACCAGAAGCCAAACATGACCAGTGCTTGGAAAGAAAATAATCACCCAGAACAGTGATGTTGTAAACTATTGCAGTTTATAATCTTGCAACAATTCATGGCCCTGACTATTCTGCGTTAGAAGGAAAGATACTGGACTCAACATTAACCATATTTTAAGTGTTATTTGATAAGGACATTGATACTTTGTAACATTAACAAATTTGTTTACTACTAATGACCTACAAATGTGGCAGCTCAAAAGAAATAATTGTTTCAGTGTAGGCTGTCCGAAAAATCTAGGGCATCATCCAGCCTTGGTCCCCCTGGGCTTTTTCTTGGGATGAATACTGTGTGTGTGTGTGTGTGTGTGTGTGTGTGTGTGTGTGTGTTAAATCGTGTCATAATTCTTAAAATATTTTCAAATCATGTCATAAGCTGTATCTTATTCTTAAACTGAGTGACTTACAAAAACACTCTCCTCTTTGCGCTAGTCACCAAGAAGTAAAATACCTTTTTATTCAGAATCTTTTTCAGTGTGCTTGGCCCAAATATAAGTGGAACTTATTAGATAGCAAGTGTCCCTAAGGAATAAATGTGAAGATCTCCAAATTTAGGCCTAAATTAAATAAAGGAAGGAAATGAAATAGGACTACAGATAGTAATCTTACAGAACTTACCTAGAGTTTTAGCAACCAGAGAAGGAGAAGAGATTGTCTTGGACTCTAAAATTGTTTCTGACCAAGGCAACCTTAGAGAGAGAAAGGATATGTTTTAGCTCACAGTTTAAGGTACACCCTACCATGGCAAAGTGATGGGAGCAACAGGAGCTTGAAGAAGCTGGTCCTCCTGCATTCAGTCCAAAAGCAAAGAACAGATCCAAGCATACTACCGTTCCCCTTTCTCCATTATACAGTTCAACATTACTGGCCCAGGGAAATGACCCACTCACAATTAGGACCGATCTTCCCACATCAAGTTACAAGGTAATTCCCCACAGGCATGCCCATCATCCCATCTCCCTGGTGGTTATAGATCATGTAAAGTTGACAGGTAACACAAACCATTAGAGAGGTGATCTAGCTTAGTAACAACAACAACAAAAAAAATGATTTGTGCGCATAGAGAAAAATACAGAAAGGACATTTTTTAAGTCTCAACACCTGTCTCTCTCTACCTGTTTTTTTTTCTTTTCATAATCATTATTTATCTATTGATTCCAGCACCTATAAAGGTCTACTTCTTTTTTTTTTAAAGATTTATTTATTTATTATATGTAAGTACACTGTAGCTGTCTTCAGACACGCCAGAAGAGGGCGTCAGATCTCATTACAGATGGTTGTGAGCCACCATGTGGTTGCTGGGATTTGAACTCTGGACCTTCGGAAGAGCAGTCGGGTGCTCTTACCCACTGAGCCATCTCACCAGCCCCTAAAGGTCTACTTCTTTCAGGATAAATAAAGATTTTCATCTTAATAGCTCAAGACTAACATAAAGCATCATAGATTGTTGTTGTTCAATATCCAAACTGCAATTCAATGAGTCTGCATTATAAAAGAGCCTGCTGATATTCTTTCATCAAACATTATGTAGGCCCCTACTGTAGGCCAGACTTCAGGACAACAGACACTAAAACTGCAGGGTCTGCCTACCAATGAGATCCAGGAAAAAGAACCCTTCTTATAACTTGATGTTACCTGAAGTGTTTCATAAGACTTTACGATTTAATAAGAAAATAGTATCAATAGTCTTATGCAGATAACCTCACTTCACAGGACAACACTGTTTTAGAGATGGAAGCACCTCAAGTTCATAACACGACTATGATTGATCACCAGTACTATGTAAGTGGCAAAGTAGCTGCCATGAAGTGTGTGTGTGTGTGTGTGTGTGTGTGTGTGTGTGTGTGTGTGTTATATACCCAGTAACCATTATCACATCATCCCCTGATAAAATTATCCAATTCATTTTTCCAAAGTTACCGTCTTTTTGTTGTTTGTTTATTTATCTCATTCTTCTTAGTCTTGGAGAATGTCATACAATGTGATTTTTAAATATATTTTTTGAAATTATAATTATATCATTCCCCCTTTTTTTCCCTTCAAACCCTCCCATGGACCCCCTCCCCCATTCTTATTCAAAATCACGGCCTTTATTTCTTTAATTGAACATATAGTTCCTAACTATATAAATACAGCCTGCTCATTCTGTAATAATGTTTATATATATGTTGTTTTCAGGGCTGACCATCTGATATTGATAACCCCTTGGTGTCCTCTTCCCTGGTGAAAAGTATTTCTGCTGTTCTCAGCACTCCAGTTGCTGGTAATTATCTATAGGTGAGGCCTTGGGAGTTTGCATCATTCTGCATTAGCGCATCTATTGGTGTCCTCTTTGTTCAAGGACAACAGTGATGTGATCATATGCATGTCTCCTCACCCAGTCTTGCCATGCCATTCCCTACTCCCCAAACACTCTGCCCTCTTTATTTCTTTTTTAAAGCTCATCAGATCCAAGTTTTGCTTCCCATGTATTCTTGGGGGTGAGGCCATCCACTGACTGGTACTGGCTCAATCTACCAGGGGCTATACTATTAATGGAAAGTTAAGTCTCACCTTCCCAGCAGCTCTCGTTGGCCTATTGCTCCTCAGCTAGGGGTGGGACTTCATCCTCCCCACCCCCTCACCATGATGAATTTTTTTTTTCTAGCCTAAGTTTGCATATGTGCATGCTGGCACAACTGTTCTGAGTTTATATGTGCAACTACCCTGCTGTGTTCATAACACACTTTGCTCAGAGTCACCCAACATCGCTGGCTCTTAGGGTCTGTCTGCTCCCTCTTCCTCAGTGATCCCTAAACCTTGGAAAGAGGAAGTGTGATAAATAGTTGACACAGAAGTCTCCAGATTCTTCCATATTATTACAAATGGTCAGATTTACTGCATTCATATAGTTGTGTAATCTCCCATTATATAAATATTCTCTTTTATCCATTCATCCAAGAGAAGAGATACTTAGATTATTTTCATATCTACACTGAACCAAGGACTACAAATCTCTCTTCAATGCTCTTAAGTTCCTCTGGCTATATATCTAGAAATAGGACTGTTGAGAAGTTTTGAAGAAACTTCACATTGCTCGCCCAAGTGACTTCACGAATTCATATTCTCACCAGCAGAGTGTATCCTTGCTAAAACTCAATGTTCATTGCCATTTTTACAGTACTCATCCTAATTGAAACGAATAACTCAGTTTAATTTGATTTGTATTTTCCTACTAACCAGTAATGTGTTAGCTAGCTTTAAGACTGTAAGGAAGTACCTGTTCGTATCATGTGTCAATTCTTAATCAGTTTGATATAATTTTTGTTTCATTTTGCAGTGGGGGAGTGGTTGCCCACACTTCTGGTGTCATGGCTAAGAAATAATTGCCCATACCAATGTATGAAGCCCTTCTCCATACTTGCTCCTAGCCATTTTACAGTTGCTCATGCTTAAGTCTTTACTAGATTTTGAACTGATTTTTGTATATAGTATAAAATAGTGACCCGATTTCACTCTTTTGTATGTGGATATTCCATTTTCCTAGTATTATTTATTGAATAGATGTATTTTTTTCTCTCATACTGTGTTCTGGGCACTCTTGCTGAAGATGAACTGCCTGTGCATATAGAGCTTTTCTTCCAGGCTTCCTCTCCTGTACCACTGGTCTGTGCTTGTGTCATGGTCGGAGTGTATTTGGATTACTGTCTTGACATCATGAAGTGTGCTTTCTCAAGCATTTCTCTCTCTGCTCAGAATCACACTGGTATTTAGATTCTTCTGTAGTTACCAGTAAATTTTAGATTTTTTCCCTATACTTGTAAAATGTCATTGGGATTTTGATAGGTGTTGCGCCGAGTCTGTAAGTCACTTTGGAATTATGAATATTTGAATACTATTAGGTTTTCTAATAAATGAACATGGGGTATCCTTTTATTTACTTTCCTCTTTTAAAAAGTGTTATCAGTACTTTATTCTTAAGTACTTCAGTCTTTCTTATGCTAAGTGGAATTTTCAAGCCACATATGGTCCCAGTGCTTAGGAGGAAGGTGTAGGGGACCTGTGAGTTTGGAAACAGTGAGGGCTACACAGAAAGCCCCTATTTCAAAACAAAACAAAAAAATAAGTGAAAGTTTCTTACTTTCCCTTTGTGATATAGATCATTGTTTGTGTATAGAAGTGCACCTAACTTTTAGATATTACAATCATGTAAAGAAAGATGGTTTACTTAATCTTTTCCAATCTGGATGCCATTTAGTCATGTTTCTTTTCTAATCACCATAGGTGGTACTTCTCATACCATGTGTAATAGAAGTGGTACAAGTGGACATCCTTGTCTTTTGTTTTTACCTTTTTAAGTTGAGTCTAATACTAGTGTTGAGAAGTACACTATTAGTGTGCTAATCACAAATTCCAGTTTCAGCACAAAAGGTAGCTGTAGTCACATAGAATTTAATTTTAAAAGGATGGTTATTACACAAAAAGCTACTTAACAGCTACTTATCATGCGGTAGCTTAGCTGACAGCCTCAAGCTGCAGGGTCTTCAGAAGCCCAGACCATGCCCATCTGAATCCTACGCATGGCCTCCTAACGGTCACCCCTTCCTAATGCAGGCCTGCTCTTTGGTGGGTCTTTGTGCCACATCCTCCTTCTGGCTAAGCCAATATATTTATACTTCGATTCCTCTGAGGTTGTTTCCACCTAACCCTTTCACAGGGGCCTTTCTCCTGATTCTCATACATTTTTATTACATTTGTTGATTTGCTTCGGGTTTTCTTTTCCATCACTGACATTAGTCCCAGTGTGCTTCTTACTACACTGTGGCGCCTTTTCCTTGGAATACCTGAACTGGTGAAATTATATACAAACTTAGAAATAGGACTCTGGCCCATGTAAGCATAGGCCTTATCTCCACACAGTCTCCACTCACCATTAGACTGAAATAGTCTACTAAATATAAATGTATTTTGTCTACTCATTTCCATTTATTTGTATTAAAAAGCATTTGTTTTACATGGAACTCTTTTCTGGAAACAGAGGTAAATTTAGTTACTGCCAATTATTCTCCTTGACCCCACTAGCACCAAAAAATAAGATACGTGCTAGGCCATGCTCCATTATGACAACCAGCAAAGTAGGACTGAATAGTTCTGTGTTGATGAGGACAACCAGGGCTTTTGAGTTACGACGATAGGAAAAAAATAAAAAATAAAAAAAATCCACATAAATCTGGGAAATACTTGTGACTCTGTCTCATAACATATGCTTTCATTTAACCCAATGCAGATTTGAATTTTAAAACTATTCTAGAATTGATCTTTTGGAAGAAAGTTACATGAATTATGCTTAGGTTCAACATAAGAATAAATCTAAATTCATCTTCCAATGCAATTTTCTCTAAAATTCTTTTGCTAGTTGTAGGAACAATGCAAGTATTCTGCTACTTACATTTTTACTTCAGTTAGATCTAATCAACCCATGGAAGCTTGGATTTTATTTGGTATTGGTGTTAAACCATAACACCCTGAAGGCATTATAAAATGTATAAAGCTAAACGAGATTCTTTTCATGTGTTAACATAAATAAGACTTCACTAGCAATGGGTAGTTAAGTAAGCTTCCAGTGCCAACCATTGTTACCCTCTTGTTGAATAGGTCTTAAGCCCACTTAGAGAGTTGTTGGTTTGGACCAAAGTAAGCATGCCATTACTGCTCGCCCAGGGCTAATATGCCTTGCTGGTCATTGATGTGATTCATAGACAGCATAGCTAGGTAGGCCTGCTCATTGGCTCCCTCCTTTGGAAGCTTGGATGGTGCCTTCTAGTACCATGAAAACTGCTCCTCAGGGAGTAGGCATTTAGCTACAGCTTAGGGGCCCTTGGGTGTCTTCAGCATGAAGTGCATGGTGTCTTCAGCAATAGGGATTTACCTTCTACCTCCAGGGTGGGGGGCAGGCGCAAGCAGCCAAGGGCAACAACAATAAGCTGTATGTTTGGGGAGTCCCTTGCACAGCCTTCACCAACAACTCGAAAGATGGTTTCTCATGTCTAGTATTGGGGTTTTGTTAAGTGGTCAAAGTTACAAAAAATAGGAAATTTGTCTACCTTGTTAGAACTCTTTTGTCTATTTAGGGAGTATTATTAAGCCACTATCAATACTGATTTTATTATTTTCAAGTTATTCCTTATCATTTATTGAAAAAATACTACCCAAACTGTGCACAAGTTAACTCCAAATTATTCCATTTTTAAAATTAAACTTTCTGTGTGCTACCATGCTTGGAAACTGGCAACCTCAGGAGGTTGGGAGGTGGGGGACGGGGGGGGGGGCATCTTGAATGTACCAGAGACCTGGGAGGTGAGAGACTCTCAGAACTCAAAGGGAGAGACCTTAGATGAAATGCCCTACAGTGGGGAGAGGGGACTTGTAGAGTCCACCTCCAGTAGAAAGACAGGGTATCAAGTAAGGGACAGATGGGGCTGCCATCCCTTCAGTCAAAACTCTGACCCAGAATTGTTCCTGTCTGATAGAACTGCAGGGGAATAAATGCCTGAGGAAAAGAAGGTCCAGTGACAGGCCCAAATTGGATCCAGCTCAAGGGGAGGTCCCAAGGCCTGAGACTATTACTGATACTATCGTGTACTTACAAACAGGAGCCTAGCATGACTGCCCTTGGAAAGGCCCAACAAGTCGCTGAAAGAGTCAGATGCAGATACTTACACCCAACCAATGGGCAGAAGCCTGGGACCCCTGCGTTTGAATTAGGGAAAAGCTGGAAGAGGCTGAGGAGGAGGGTGACCCTCTAGGAAGACCAGCAGTCTCACCTAACCTGGATCCCTAGGGTCTCTCAGACACTGAGCCACCAGCCAGGCAGCATGCACCAGCTGACATGCATACAAGCAGAGGACTGCCTGGCCTGCCCTCAGTCAGAGAAGATGCACCTAACCCTCAAGAGACGGGAGGCCTCAGGGAGTGGGGAGGCCTGGTGGGGCGGGGACATGCTCTTGGAGACCCAGCAGGGGAGGAAGTATAGGATGAGGAGCAGTCAAAGGGCAGACTGGGAGGGCGATAAAGACTGGACTGTAAATAAAAAAATTAAAGAATAACTTTAAAAAGTTATCAATGAATTAAAATGTTAATCATTAATAAAAATATTCAATAATTTTAAAAAGTAAACTTTTGTTTTTTGTTTTGTTTTGTTTTGTTTTGTTTTGTTTTTCGAGACAGGGTTTCTCTGTGTAGCCCTAGCTGTCCTGGAACTCACTCTGTAGTCCAGGCGGGCCTCGAACTCAGAAATTTGCCTGCCTCTGCCTCAAAAGTAAACTTTTTGTTCTAAGAACAATTATCAATCATGGTTATCTTTCTCTTCACTGAAAAGTTATAGGAACGTACTTTCCAGTTGTAAGCCTTGTTGATGAGGAGCTAGGCAAAAGTAACTCGGAGACTGAGGAGGAAAGCACAAGGCATTACAAGTGACCCAGATCAAGTGACAAGAGACCAAAGGCAAAAATGACAGGCTGAAGAAAGGCACCAGGACTTGTGTGCTAAATGCACTTGTGCTACCTCAGAGGAGTTCTTTGCCCCTCTGGACTTCACTTTGTCTACCTTATTGTGAGAGGAAAGGCTTTAGGGTGTGTACAGATCTCTCCTGAACTGACAGAGCTACTTCCCTTGTGTACCTAGAGTTGGGGATAGTGGTGGATCCTTCAGAGGTGTAGAGTGGCCACATAAAGAGAAACCGCAAGAACAAGGCACAGAACTTGTATTGTGGACGTGTGTTATGGTCCATGGAAGAAAGGAGCTGAACAAAAGCAGGGTGATGTGCCTTCTTAATCTTTAACTTCACCCTTAACATCCCAGCTGCAGAGATTCCACTGAAGAGTCACTGAAGGCTTGAGGGTTACAACAGGTTTTAGTAAGAATATTCTTAATTTTATATATTATGCTTTTATACATATTGTCCAAATACGTTTAAGATATTTGACTTATCAGAACTTTTATTTTTGGAACCATTACTTTAAACACATAAGATAGAAAGTCTTAAATTCTGGGATCATATAATCTAGTGCTCTCTATTTAATTTGGAAAACATGTTATTTTTATGATTGATGGCATCTGTTCGTGTATTTTCCTAATTCTGAAGATAAATCTGTGTTCAAGTCATAACACATGAAAGATGTGAAGATATAAAATTTTGATAACATAGAATGTTAACTTCTGAGACAACCAATGTAAGTTTTCCATTGTACTCCAATTTGCTGCCTAAAATTACCCAATCTAACAAGTGTTACATCATCTTTTTTATAATGGCAGATCAAATGGGCTCTGTGAAGCCACACTAGTGAGAGGAAGCAATAAGAACAGTAAGGAAACATAGCATATGAGAATGGCTGTAAGGCCGGAAGTACCACATTTAGTTGCACATTAATCTCCATTTTACCTTTACAGATACTAAACTGGCTCGTTTTTATGTCAATTTGACACAAGCTTTTGTCTTCAGAAAGGAGACTCAACTGAGAAACCACCTCCATAAGATCAGACTGTAGGCAAACCTGTGAGCATTTTTAAAAGTAATGATTGATGGAGAAGGGCCCAGACCACTCTGGGTGGTGCCATCCCTGGGCTGTGGTTCTGGGTTCTATAAGAATGAAGGCTGAGCAAGTCATGATGAGCAAGGCAGTAAGCAACACCCCTCCATGGCCTCTGCATCAGCTTCTGCCTCCAGTTTCTGTCCTGTTTTAAGTTCCTGTCCTGACTTCCTTCGATGATGAACAGTGATATGGAAGCCAAAGCCAAGTAAATCCGTCCCTCCCCAGCTTGCTCTTGGTCATGGTATAGTAACTCAACCCAAGACAGATATACATGCCCATAGAGAGCTGATAATCTCAGCCTTAACTAGGGAAGCTCCTTCCTTACAATGAACTGTGGTAAAGGTAGACATTTGCAGCTGCTTAAGGTGATGACAACAAATACAGCTAAGTACTCCGTCCTAAACAGAACATTCATATCAATAACTTCTAAGGTTCACATAACACTGAGGGGGAGGGGTGGAAAGATAGACAAGGGAGCTATAAAATAGCATTTTCTGGGTATGACACAGTCATGGTCTCACAGCAGCTGTGGTTGTCTGCATTGGGCCTGCACAAGATGCTCTGAAAGCAGTCAACCATAAATGAAGGGTACCTAACGCTCACCTGAACTAATGGTTACTGGTAGATTCTGGGGGTAGGGCAGTTGTTTTCAGTTGTATGAGCTTACCAGGCTCCAATGGGTAGTTACTAGATGGTTCTAGTTAAACTTAGTGGGTTGTAGGGCATTGGGCTATGCACAGACAGGCTGATCTCTAGTCGAGCTGAGGTCTGAACCCTGGAATGGTGATAATTCACCTACATGACATGGTAGGTATTCCCTCATGGTCCTGGAACTCTGACTCCTGCCTAAGTTACCGCCCCCCACAGCTCCCACCAGAGAAGCATGGCTAGAAGTCACATGGGCAATGGCCCAAGCTTCTGACCTTCAGGCTAAACTCCTCCCCAGTTACCTAGCAACAGTAAGATAAGACAGCATACTTTAAAAGGGGCTGTTTGGCCTCTCGCTCTCTCACATCTCTCATTCCTTTGTTCTCCCTCTCCCTCTTCCTTTCCCTCTCCCCCTCCCCTCCCTCTCTCCCTCTTTCTCTCTAGCCTTCTCTCTGTCTCTCTGTCTCTGTCTCTCTCTCTCTGTCTGTCTGTCTCTCTCTCTCCTACCGTCTCTCTTTCTCCCTGCCTTTCTATACTAAAGCTCTAAAACCATAGAATGTCTCTGCTCATCAAGGCCCACTGCGCTTGGAGGATGGGATAGACTTTCTCCTAATGAGCCATTTCTAGTCTCCTGATGGAAGGCCTTCCTGTGCTCCAGTCCAGATCCACTGTGCTCACTCTCGCTGGTGTGGGAACCTCTCATCCCTCATCCCTCTCTCCCATAACCCCAGGGCTTTAGGAAAGTAGCCCAGGGGCTCCAGGTTGGGCTGCCCCTGGCCACCAACCCCCACCCCCACCCCAAAGAGTGGGTCAGAGGCTTGGATACCCCCCTCGGGGGGGCTACATGGAAAGTGTATGGCAGCCCTCCCACGCCTGCCTGACCAGAGCATAGGTGGAACTCTGGCGGGACCATGGGCCTTCCCCCTCTTCCCCAGGGCCCCCTTTTTAGTTCCCAACAGTGGGTGACAAGAACCAAACAAAGAAGATATGTATAGGAAATGGATTTGTTAGGTAGGAGGAGAAAGTGATGGAGGTGTAAGGGAGATGAAAGATGTTGGGGAGGTGAGAGTAATCACAATGGATTACATACATATATGTGTTGGCTTGAATAGGTTTGGCCTCTATACACTCATTCGTGTGTTTGTATGTTTGGCCTATGAGGAGTGGCACAATTAAGAGATATGGCTTTATTGGAGGAGAGGTGTCAATGTGTAGGTAGGCTTTGAGGTCTCCTATGCTCAGGCTCCACCCAGTGGTAAAGATAGCCTCTTTCTGGCTGCCTGGGGAAGACAGTCCCCTCTGCTGCCTGTGAATCAAGAAGTAGAACTATTGGCTCCTCCAGCCATCATGTCTGCCTGTATGTTGCCATGCTTTCTGAAATGAAGATAATGGATTGAACCTCGACATCTGTAAGCCAGCCCCAATTAAATAAGTGTTGCCTTGGCCATGTTGTCCCTTCACAGAAATGAAACCCTATCTAAGACAATGTATGGCACCATCAAAGAACAGATTTAGTAAGTTATAAAACACATGTGTAGAAGTGTGTCATTTTTGTGAAAAGCAGACAGAGGCTTAAGATAAAGGGATTTGCTAGTATTTCTTAACTGTGTTGTGCCTGTGCTCTTATGTCTGTCCTGTTAGGACTAAAATGCCTTGGTGGTTGGCAAGGAATAGCCACAGCAAGAAAACTCACAAGCTGCTCCTAAGCCACAGATTTCCACACCCTTCTCTATAACCCATTAGGAAATTCATCCATGGCTCTTATAGGATATAAGCCTTAGCCTTGTTCCCCAGGGGTCGTTGGCAAAAATAAGAAGTGACTCATTTGACAGAATTAGGATCCTAGGATTTTTGCTTCTATTTTTAATGATATTAGATCCAGAGTATTTAAGTTATAATGACAAACTCCTGAGTAAGTTACCACAGGAAGAATGCCCAACCACAGTTTCCCTGGAGTATAAATTGCACAAAGCTTGCCCAGGTTAGGGGCAAAGTGTGCATAACAGTTGAGTAGGGTTGGCGACTTAGCCATCCTCTACATGGAAGAGAATGGCCATGCAATATGGCATGTGCTAAGCTAACTCCAAATTAAAGAAGCTTTTAGGAAACACAAATCCACATTGTAATTTGATCCTTTGTCAAGGGAGCCTTGTTACAGATAGATGGAACTGCTCCTTGGACACTGAAAGACAGTGCGAAGACAGTGGGAGTCTATGTGATTTTTTATCAGATACAGTCAATGATTTTAGGTCTTTAAATTTGTTTCTTGTTGCCTGTAGTGGTTTGAATAGGTTTGGCCCTCATAGATTCAAGTGTTTCAAGGCTTGGCCATAGTGAGGACACTATTAGGAAGTGTGGCCTTATTGGAGAAGGTCTGGCCTTATTGGAGGAAGTGTGTCATTTAGCTCAAGCTTGACATAGTGTGGAATTAGAGTCTTTTCCCTGCTGCCTGCTGAACACAGTCTCCTCCTGGCTGCCTTCAGATCAAAATGTTGAACTTTTGGTTTCTCCACTACCATGTCTGCTGCCATGCTTCCTGCCATGATAATGGACCAAACCTCTGAAACTGTAAACCAGCACCAATGAAATGTTTGCCTTTACTAGAGTTGCCTTGGCCATTGTGTCTCTTCATCGCAATGAAACCCTAAGATACTGCCTTTGTGTTGGGAAAGTGCTACTGAAAAAGCGAGGGAGGAAAAAAATCTACAAAACAAACCTGGAACTCAGCCATGTTGACTTTCTATAGTGACTAAAACTCTACAGTGTGGTTCAAATGTATTGTGCAAAAGGAAATAGAATCAGGTTCTACTTTAGGAAAATATAAGACTGTGTGGCAGTGCATTTCAGTATAAGAAGAAAAAGCATTTTAGAACTTTCTCAAAGTTTTGCAGCTCAAAATCTTAAATGTCCTCGAGCAAGCCAATGTAAATGAGAGAGTATGTCATCTTAAACACCTAGTGTGTTGAGGGCCAGCTAGGAACGGATGGAGGGCAACATGCACTGTCATTAAGCTCTTGTCTCTGTGTTCAGGCCTTTGCCTGTTCTTCATGATATATTTGTCTAGGCTCCAGTGTCTTCTAGTTGCAGATTTCTGTAAAAGCAAGAAGATATGAATGGTATTCAACAACTTGGCTTAAACTACTGCCCATCTTTGATCACTCTGGTAGAAAAATAAGACATCTCTTGATTCACCTGACTTAAATATACACCCACGGTAACCAAACACAATAGGCTTGCATCTTGGTGCCGGCAAAGCCTAAACAAGCACAGACAGGTTAGAAGAGCACAGAAGATGTTTCCAAACAATGCTCTCATTAAGCAAAGAAAGCATGGGTTCTGATTCTGCCAGCCTACACATATATAGGAAACTACTTCACGGGTGGAGACATTCCTGAGTGTGCTCAGTCATGTAATACATTTCTGAGCATTCTCAACTCAAGGTCATAGTTTTTAAAAGATGACAGATTTGGGTATGTTGAGTTCAAGATGATGAGAGTACAGGGTAGAAAGTTTGAGGCAGAAGGCAGAGTATACAGAAATGCTTTCGTCACAAACTTTTAGCTAGAAAAAGGAAAGGGCACCCTGCAGTATTTAGTATAAAATATTTCCCTCAAAGGTAACTTTCTCCCTTAGGGAGAAACACCATGGCAAAAAGCACTTGCATATAACAGTTCATTATTGAAAGCTGTGAGGGAAAGAACTTAAGCAGATCAGGAACCTAGAGTCAAAAGCTGCTACAGAGGCCATGAAGCAATGCTGCTTACTGCCTTGCTCTCCATCACTTGCTCAGCCTGCTTTCTTATAGAACCCAAGACCACCAGCCCAGGGATGGATCCATCCACTCTAGGCTAGGCCCTCCCCCATTAATTACTAATTAAGAAAATGTGCTATAGGCTTGCTGAAAGCCCTATATTATGGAGGTATTTTAGGCTCCCTCCTTTCAAATGACTCTAGTCTGTGTCAAGTTGATGTAAAACTGTGTCAAGTTAACATAAAGCAGAGGCTAACATCACCATCCAGAACTTGGTTGACCTGTGAAAAGGAAGTGATGTGATCCTCCAGAAGAAAAAACTAATCAAGTAATCATGAGTTTTAATGAATTAATAACTAATCAATTAAAGATAACATCTCAGGAAAATAAAACATTAAGGAAAGTCTTTTTCATGACCGTATTTATTTACTTTGCATCCTGATCTTAGCTTCCCCTCCATGGTATCTTCCCAGTGCCCCCCTCTCCCCTCACTTTCCTCCATACCACTCCCTTTCTCCTCAGAGAAGGAGAGGCCTCCCATGGATATGCCTTGGCATATCAAGTTGCAGTAGGACTAGGTGCATCTTCTATTGAGGCCAAACTAAGCAGCCCAGTTAGGGGAAAGGGATCCAAAGGCAGGCAACAGAGTCAGAGACAGCCCCTGCTCCTGCTGTTAGGGCTCTCACACAAAGACCAAGCTACACATCTGTTACATATGTGTAGGGGACCTTGGTCCAGCTCATACATGTGCTCTGGTTGGTGGTTCAGTCTCAGTGAGCCCCTATTAGGGCCCAGGTTAGTTGATTCTGTAGGTTTTCTTGTGCTGTGCTTGACCTCTCTGGCTCCTTCAGTTCTTTCTCCCTCTTTCCACAAGATTCTCCAAGATCCACCTAATGTTTGGCTGTGGGTCTCTGTATTTGTTTCTATCAGCTGTCCTGGGTGAAGCCTCTCAGATGACAGTTATGCTAGGATCCTGTCTTCAAACATAACAGACTGTCATTAATAGTGTCAGGAGTGGGCTCTCTCTCATGGAATGGATCTCAAGTTAGGCCAGTCATTGATTGGCCATTCCTTCAACTTCTGCTCCCTTTTTATCCCTGCAAATCTTGTAGGCAGGAAAAATTGTGGGTTGAAAGTTTTGTGGTTATGTCCCTATCTCTCCATTAGAAGCCTTGGCTGGTTACAGGAGGTGGCCATTTCAGGTTCCATAGGCCTTATTGCTAGGAGTCTTAGGATCACCCTCATAGATTCCTGGGAGTTTCCATTGTCCTAAATTTCTAGCTTTTCCCAGAGATGACCACCACCACCAATTCCAGCCCTCCCTCCCTCCCTCCCTTAATCCTCCCCACATTTTATCCCTCCTGCTTCCGTCCCCTCCTCTCTCCTGTAACTTAAATTAAAAAAAAAAACTTAACCCATTTTTAATGATGGTTCTTAAATTTTTAAACTTCCCTTCTAGCCCATCACCCACTAGAGGTAGTGGAAACGAAAAGATATGGGGGAAGTGGACCTGCTTAGAAATGGTTCTTTGAAGCAACTCACATCTGCATTGTCGGAAATCAGCAGGTCATCAGTGGCAGCTGGGTCTATTTGTAAACAGGTATCTACCCAAAGCCCAGTTCAGTAGTGTTGAAGTAGCAGCCACAGTGGCAGGAACAGACCTAGCAGCAACAACTGCCTCAGCTGAATTGGCATGAGTCAACAGGAGGGACCAGAGCCAACAAGAACACTAGAGTTCTCAGCTGTACCTCTATCCGAAAAATAAAGATTAGCAAAGACTTGAGACCAAGAAGAGTTTAGCTATACAAGCAAGCCAAGTAAGCTCCCATCACTGTTCATTGAGTCCTTTTTATATTTCTCCACTGGTCTAGTCTCATTATAGGTCTTGTCTCAGCATGTACGTCTGTCTCAGCTAATATCACTCTGTCAATCAGCCTGAGTCTATGGAAGCGACAAGAAGCCCCAACACACCACCAGAAGGTTTTTGGTACGTTTCTCTCTACGAAGTCCCGATGAATGGAGCTCAACTACACAATATAAGGCAGACCAATACATGTGTATCCATAGTGAAGAATCCTCCACCATGTGTTCTTTCACATGCTTGCTTTAGCAGAACATTCTTTCACCTATGTCCACTTCAGTGAAATGAAACATTCCTTCACAAGTCTGCCTTAGCCTTTTACCTGTGTCGGATACATTAGAACGTTCTTTCCCATGTTTGTCCCAGCAAAACATCATCCAACACAACCGACTTTTCAAAGAACCCTTAAGTTTCTACTTCACTCTCCCACCCAGTTCCCTCCCTCCCTTTGCCCCATATCTATTTTTTATTTCCCTTTTTCAGTGGATTCTCGAATCCTCCTTAGGGCCTTCCTTGTTACTTAGTTTCTTTGGATCTGGTTATCCTATACTTTATGGCTGATAGATAAGTGAGTACATACCATGTTTGTCTAAAGAAAGTCCTTTTTGATAGTCTAAATATTTTTTAAGAGGCTGTCAACTTGAGACATTGAGGGATTTGATGGAAGGCAAAGGAAGAAAGAAATAATGTAATTCTACTTCAACTAAAGCACCAAAAAGTAAATTTAAATTTAAAACACAAGATGATAAAATAAGGTAGAGAGCAATAAAGGAAAGCATCCATCCTTAACCTGTGACACATGCTACGTGCGCATTCCCGGATGTGACACATGCTACATGCGCATTCCCGGATGTGAGCATGAGCATAAAAGCAAGCAAGCAAGCAAGCATTGCTGTGCGTGCTCACAGACACACACGGAGAAGGAGAGAGATCAATTTTTCAAACCAAAGTATTTAGCTCTAAAAGCATGTATATACAAACACTAAGTGAACTCAGTAGGTTTTGTGTGTGTGTGTGTGTGTGTGTGTGTGTGTGTGTGTGTGAATACATATGAATGTATGTGTATAGGTAATAATAATTATGCAAAAGGGGTCATCAATAGGGATAATTGGAAAGAATAGAAATGACATAAATACAGGAAAATTACATAATAATTCTCAAAAAATATTAATACTAAAAAATTTTCACACATTTGTGGGATGTTTTATGATGCTATTAGAAAGAAATGGCATATTTGTCTTGTTTCTACAGAAAAAACATTGTTTTAAATTCACAAAAGATTTTTCCTGAAACTATAAGTATTAAAATACATTTTTAGTGTATTTGCTGTAAACAGCAAGGACTATGGATTAACATATTAGCTGAAGGAACAAAAACGTCTGCCCAGCTTAGCTGACTGACACTGCTCACAGAGACAATAATAATCAGCAAGAGAAAGACTAACATTAAGAACTAATTAAATTAAGTAGATTCCTAATTTTTAATTAAAAAATCATTATTGTACTGCCCCAAACTCTGGGTTTCATTGCTGAAAATTCCCCGAATCTTTCAGAACTTTCTTCATAACAGATATTTTTAACAAAGTGCTGAAAAAAACTTGTCCTTATACCCAATACAGAGGATAAAAATTTTATCTCATTAGCATTATACAAACAGATGTTTGATCTGTTTGTCTTGTAATTGACTGTGAGAGTCTAAGCTAGGAAGAAACAGAAGTTGAAGGAGTGAACAGAGGCTATTGAGATGAGGAACAGCCAGTGTTTCACGTCAGGCCTTTAAAAAAGAAAGAAAGAAAAAGAATTCATGGAAGCTGGCACAGTTACAGGTTATAAACAAAATGCCTTCCAAGCAGATTGTTTAAAAGGCAGCTTGCAAGTTAAACAATCCTACCCCCACCCCCAGTCCCCTGTTCCTCCACTGAGGACAAAGACTCCCAGCATCTCCCAGAATCCTCTCCTCTACTGGCCCCCTTAGTTTTGGAAGGATAATATACTATTGCTCTCTGAGGAAATTAAAGGAATTCTTTTTCTTTTTTAAACATCCCATAGTGCCCCCTTTGACTTCATTTCTGCACTAGGCTATCTCCTCACAGAAAGTAATTTCCTGGGGCTGGATGTTGGACAGATGCTTGGAGAGAAGCCAACTCCTGCATGGTGGGTTTCCCCATGATCCCTCCCCGATATAGACATAATTTTGTTGAAGTATTACTTTCCTCTACTTGAATTTAATTAACTGAAGACTGCCTCCTGGATGAGAACTACAGACTGGCCTGTACATCCCACTTCCTCCTTAGAGCATGCTGCATATGTAGGCATGGTATTATTACATTATTGTTTTTATTCTGAACAAAAGACAGAACAAAAAACAGCACAGGGCCCTGTTACTCATACTTATGGGAAACTAGGCCCATCAAGGAGGAAGACATGCCTAATGACTAGCTATCTGTATATAGGGTCAATATGTGTAATTATTGTGTGTCTCTTTTCACTTACTGTACTGATAATACTGATGATAAAATATCTGCTCATTCTACAAATAACCTGTATTTTTGCAGGTACTATTGCATATACACAAAAGAATGGATCAACAGAATGGCAACTCATCAAATGCCTGAAAACTATTAAATAATTGATTAATTTATGATCCATTGTCTTTTTAGCAATGGTTTCTACCAACCAGAGGATCTGGATCTAGGAAGGAACTCAGGATTTTGTATATGTAAATAGTGATGAACGGGCACGGCTGACGAAGAGGTAAAAGAAAATCAGAAGCTCTCTTTGCTGACTCTACTGCCTGTTTCATCACATCTCTTCCTAGTGGGAGGGGAAGTTTAGTGATTGTATGACTTCATGGTATCTAAGATGTGTAGCTTCCTGACATCACTTCAATGATGCAGGTCCAGTTTTCCATCTACTTCTGCTCTTCTTGGAGCACACCAGTAACTACAGTGCAGGGGTGTAGGTAAATTTATTTTAGAAATAGATGAAAATATTTCCTAGATGCAATGGTTTGGGAATATGTTTTACTTCTAAAATTCATGCTGAAACTTAACTCTCAATGTGATAGTGTTGAGTTTGAGCCCTGGGAAGTTGATTAGTCCAAAAGGTCTCTATCCTTAGAAACTGACTCTTGCTCTAAAAGGGGCTGAAAGGAGCACTTTAATGTTTTCTTTTTTTCTTTTCTTCTTTTTTTAGTGCTTATATCATGTAATGACAGTGTCTGTCTCCTTTTCTTTCCATTCCTCCATGTTGAGCACATATCAAGGGGTGGCATCTTGAAGTACTGAGTACCTCTACCTATACAACAAATCTGCAGCATTTTAGTCATAGACACCTTTGCCTCTAGACCTGTGAGAAATAAATATCTATTCATTATAGTGTATCTAGTAAGTGATATTCTACTCTAGTATAAAATTTCCTAAGATACTGGCTTTATGCAAGCTTTTCCATTTTTGATATTTAGTGTATTGTATACACCATTAAAGCAGATCAATAAAATTGAAATCTCCCTGGCATATCATCTCCTAATGTTATTCAGATTCCAGTAACCATTGCATTAATCAGGAGGAGTCTAAGAGTGTCACTGCTTTAGCAGCCAATGGGAACTGGGAGAATGGAATCAATAAATAAGGCAGACTAAAGCATCATGCAATAGCCAACTTTATTCAGAGCATCAGACAATTTATTTACACTCTAAGGTTAAACAACGGTCACATGAGTAAAGTTCTCATGAGTTCAAGCTGTATACAATCACAAGGACAAGCTTCAAGTGGCAAAAACATGTTTTTCCATAGAGGCATATAAAGTATAAACATTTAATTGAATAACATCAACAAGCAATAATGAGTAATACAAAGTAAACACACTCCTAACTGCTACACCTGGAGAAAGCATGAAAACGTATCCCAAGAACAGTTTCTTGTTTTGAAGAAACTGAAGTCACATGAATTCACATTGTGTTGTTTTCTTTGAGTTTTCTCGCAAGCATTCAGAATTCTCACATGACTCCATTTACCATGTTCCGACACAGGAATATAACCAACTATATGCTTGATATATGTATTGGGAGAGATAGACACAGATTTTTAGTAAGGAACTACATTATATGATTGGAGATATGGGGATGTCTAAAAACTACTGAGTAGTCTGGCAGCTACAGACTCAAAGAAGCATCATATTGCAGTCTGAGTTTTAAGGGCATCTGCTAGCACATTTCCCTCTGTGGAAGACTAGGGACCTTCAGTGGACTGAATGAGACTTACCTCCCTTGTGGAAGGTAATCTACTTTACTCAAAGTTGATCTATTTCACTGTTACTCTCATCTAAAACAATACTTCCACAGAAACATCTAGAGTGACATTTTACCAAGTTGGTATGGCTTAGCATAAAATTAATCATCACAGTCAATGTTAACAGTATAATGTTACTTTGTTACTTTATTCTTTTTTGTTTGTTTGTTTTTTTGAGACAGGGTTTCTCTATGTAGCCCTGGCTGTCCTGAAACTCACTCTGTAGACCAGGCTGGCCTTGAACTCAGAAATCCGCCTGCCTCTGCCTCCCGAGAGCTGGAATTAAAGGCGTGTGCCACCACGCCCGGCATGTTACTTTATTCTTGTTTCGTTTCTACCTTTGAAACTCAATTAAAATACTGAGAGACCCGGAAATACTTGAAGTTAGAAAAATATAATTGTGATGTAAATCAAAACAAAACACCTTAGAAGTGTTACCTGAACTCTGAAAGGCTCTATCCTAAAATTACAGGAAGTAATTAATTACTGTAAATTAATTTCCCTCATGTTCCCTGACCTATGCTGTTAAGGACAGCACTTCATGCCCACTCCTTCCTTTCTAGTAAGACATAAAATGGTGATGTGGAAACATATAATGTAGGCAAAGATTCCACAAACTAACTCAAACTTGCTGATTATAACTTAAGAAAATAGGTGGTTTGTTTCAGAAAGTAGTCTTTGCAATTTGAGATGTAACTTCTGTAAAAATCCTACTTTCATAAATATGTGTCACCTCTATAATCACCTTTCTATTTTTGTACAAGGTGCCCAATGACCAGTAACATTCCTGTATACCACTCAGTAGCGTGAGTGTGTGAGAGATACCAGATAGCAACCATATGAAGAGATTCTCTAGAAGCTGGCACATCTTAACCCCAACAAGAACTCTTGTTCTAGCACAGTCTGACAAGGTAACACTGAAGAAGTATAGCAAAGTAAAAACAAAATTCGAGGCTTTTAGGCCTAGGCTTAGGAGTGTGGTCTTTGTGGCTTAGTGCTCCAGGTGCTGGTCATAAAACAGATAGCGACATTCCTTCCTCCACCCACCCGCTTCCTGGGTTCAAAGAGTGTTCATTCAAAGAAAGTCACCCTGACCCACCCTGACCATTGCTGGAACCTGCAATGCAAATGTGCTATCGTTAGGGGCTCTTAGAAACGGTCTTGAGAAATAACCCTCACAATTACCAAGTATTCCTTGTGACATTTGTGACTTTACACTTCCTTGTGACTCTTAACTGGTATTTTTGGTATTTTCCAACAACACCTCTTACGCACGTTCGCGACCGGCCAGGAAAGACGCAACGAGCCAGAATCTTCTGCGGCAAAGCTTTATTGCTTACTCAGGAGCAAGAGAGGAAGAGCGCGGCAGAGAGAGGCAGAGAGGAAGAGAGAGAGAGACGCAGAGAGAGAGGCAGAGAGGAAGAGAGAGAGACGCAGAGAGAGAGGCAGAGAGAGGGGCAGAGAGGAAGAGAGAGAGACGCAGAGAGAGAGGCAGAGAGAGGGGCAGAGAGGGAGAGAGGCAGAGAGCAGAGGAAGAGAGCAGAGGAAAAGACGAAGAGAAAGAGACAGAGACGAAGAGAGAGAGTGCCAGAACCCGGTCCCTTTTAAGGAGAATTATCCTCCGCCTAGGACGTGTCACTCCCTGATTGGCTGCAGCCCATCGGCCCAGTTGTCATTACGAGAAAGGCAGAGCACATGGCGGGAAAACTGCCCCTGCACATGTGCAGATTATTTACTACTTAGAACACAGCTGTCAGCGCCATCTTGTAATGGCAAATGTGAGTGCGGCTCCCCACAAACACCCTCCCCACCTCCTTGAGTTGTGGTTTCTTCCTTTAAATACCCCCTTACTCAGCTACTTGGGGTGCCCCGTCCTCTACCCCTGCGTGGTGTATGACCGTGGGCCGGAGAGCGCTCTTGAATAAAAATCCTCTTGCAGTTTGCAGCAAGACCGTTTCTCGTTGGTGATTTTGGGGTGTCACCTCTCCTGAGTCAGAACATGGGGGAGTCCTCACGTTGTGGGTCTTTCAACACAATATTTTGTTTGGCAAATTAAAACATACTGCCCCAGAATACCTTCCCAGATTTCTCTTCCAAAGGCATTTTGAGGTGTCAGAACATTTACAATGCTAAAAAAATATACATTATGTACCTTTTTAATTACAATACTTTGCACTGAGACTGAACATTCTTTGCAAAAGAAATAACTCTGGTTTCTAGAACTAAGAACAAAATACTATTGTGATGAATTATTTCTACTTATACTTCATTCCTGGGGGAAATAATTACGTCTACTCATTTTGTTTCTTAACCTTTACATCAGTAAAAGGCATGGTACAATTACTTAATGACTTGCTTCATCTTGCTATCCTGAAAAATGTTCTCTAATTAAGGACCAGTTATTTTTTTTATTCCTTCAGTATACTGAAAACTATGTACTGTAGCATGAAATATTAAATGGGCACCATCCCACGCTAACATCGGCTACTCTCTAGCCCTGGCAGTCTCGCAGCCTCCATGGCTAGCCCCATGCAAATGACTGCCCATCTTGTGGTTCTCATAGAGGGTCACTGCCACACAAGCCCCATGCTTTCAAATGGACCCAGTCCTTCTCTAAATGCCATTACAAACTGATCTGGGATTATTAAGCTTGTGAGTTAACGGCCAGATAACAAATTAATGGCTTTCAGTTGTTAGGGCGTTTTCAAGATAATTTAATTAGAAATAGCTGAAAGTGGTTAATGGACAACAGTCAGAAATCCACAGTATGTGGCATTTATTCACTTGTTGTTGAGACATATCTTCTCGTAACAGCTCCCCATTTGTGGATTCAAAAAAGCAGCTGAGCATCTCTACCTCCAGGTGAGGCTGTGCATTGTGGTTAGGTGGCCATTGGGTAGAAATTGCCTATCTCTCCTGTATCTTCTGTGAGAGGACACGAGTTACAGGTTAGGACAGCTTAGTTCTGCTGAGACAGAATAAGCTAGTTCTTAATAATTTCTGGTTTTCAGGGTCTCTCAGAATATCCCGAGAAGACTGAAGGCTGATGCTCCAACTTCCTGACATACTGGAGCTGTATAGGTAGGCAGCTGTCTCTATAATTTGTCTCAGTTCTGGAAGCTGTGTTAGGCTTCCTATATTTTCAGACAATATTGGTTGTTCTTGGATTTCTGACAGGGTTGAAAGACTAGTTATAGTCTCTTAGCCAACATATGTTATTTAACATTGAGAAAATATAGTTGAGAAGATAGTTTTCAGATAGTATACAAGCTAAACCAGGATATAAGATGAATTTATAAGCCTTTTTTATGTTAGGATAGATAACAGAATGTTCTATTCAATTGACAAAAATGATGGACTAGGCGTATTTTGTACTTTATAAATTACAGAATGGTAAAGTTATGCTCAATTTATATCTGAGATAAAGGAGCCTTTTAATTGGACAGAAAGGGGGAAGTGTTGTGCATAGCTCCGGGGCTGTTTGTATTTTGATGCTAATTCTGCTTCCCCAAGAGGGGCTTCCCGGGAGGAGGAGTGAATTACATACTCAGATGACTTCCTGTGAACCTTCCCCTAATAAATCAAGGTATCTAGGAACCAATCACTGGGCGAGGAGTAGGCAGGACTTCCAGGTCAGAGAGGGGAAGAGGAGGGGCTTTTGGACGAGGAGCACTTGGAGGACAGTATGTAGCTAACATAGCTAACAAGAGGCCCTCAGTTTAGATGGCGGATCCCCAGGATTCCCCACCAGAGGAGTTTAGTATAGCATACAAATTGGGATGCTAGTTGCTGTGCCCAACAACCGAGTTACCTGCTGGTTCTGAATTAAGTTTGTATGGTGTTTTCTTTCATGTGTCAACTCAACTGGGTTCCAAGGAGAAAGGTAGAGGCAAAGCGTGGGTTTGCAAGACGTACACCCCAAAAGCCGTGGAAATTTGGAAGTGTGGGGCTGGCGTGATAGCGACCCGGCAGTCGGAACTTAGTGAGCTGGATGGAGAGATTTCAGAGCTCAGGGTCAGAGTCTCCACGAGATGAGAACACGCTAGTGCCATGCGGGCTATAGAGTGCATTGTTTTTTTCACGCTACAATGTACCACTTTGTAGGATATACTACAGAGTCTAAGAGGAGGAAGGCAGAGCTTCTAAATCAATGACTTCCTGTCCTAGCTGGCGAAGCAGATAGTGCTGTTTTTCTACCCTCAAACTTATGTGGAAACTTAATCTGTTAATTTTTAAAGCGTTCTGTAGGTGATGGCTGAGTCATGAGGCCTCTGCCTTCCCTCATTTGATGGGCATAGTTAGTTTCCCTTATAAATGAACTTAATTGAGGAAATTTGTTTCTTGTACCTGTTCAATCGGTTCCATCATGTAAACACACAGTCTTCTAGACAGCACTGTAACAAGGCATTGCCTCAGCAGTAGAGAGCAGTTTGTTTTTTAATTTTTTTACTAGATATTTTCATTTACATTTCTTTTTTTAAAGCTATTTTCTTTATTTTTATTTCAAATCTTATCCCCTTGCCTAATTTCCCCTCCGAAAGTCCCCTCTCCCCTATCCCTTCCCCCTGCTCCCTAACCCACCCACTCGCTGGCATTTCCCTAGACTGGGGCATAGAGCCTTCACAGGACCTAGGGTCTCTCCTCCCATTGATGACCAACTAGGCCATCCTCTGCTACATATATAGCTAGAGTCACAAGTTCCACCATGTGTTTTCTTTGATTGGTGGTTTAGTCCCAGGGAGCTCTGAGGGTACTGGTTAGCTCATGGGGCTTCAGTCCCCTTCAGCTCCCTGGGTCATTTCTCTGGCCCCTTCAGCAGAGTGCAGTTCTTACCAGCCCTCGCCATCAATCTTGCTGATGCCTTGATCTCAAGTTTTCCAGCCTCTAGACTATGATGAGGTCATCACTTTTTACCAAATTTTACCCCTTCTGTGATATTGTTACAGAATTGCATATTAGCTCAGATTGATGGGTAAACAAGAAATACAGGGTAAACAAAGGGGAAAGTCAAGCCTTCTTCAGAGAGAGGACGGAGATCTAAGTTCTCTAAATATGTACCATGTACCCAGCCACGGACATGGCCTTCCTCTGCCTCTCATTTGTTCTGCATTAGATACCTTGAATAAAACTAAAGAAATATGCCATCGTGATTCTTTGTTATTCATAGTATGAACTGTGGGATATGAAAGGCTTGGTTCTTCTCACAAGCCTAACCAGAAGTGAAAACAGGGCAGCAGAAAAGAGAAGGTGTATTGACCAACAGAGCAAAAGCCACTCCTGCTACTATGGTGGACTATATCCCTCTAAACTGTGGGACAAAATAAGCCCATCCTTTTTAAATTTTTTTCTCAAACATTTGCTTGCAGTTGACTTAGAATCACTGGAGGGTGTTTCCACAAAACTGCAGCAGATTGTCTTAAAACTACCAGACTAAGAAAATGGCACCCTGTGCTTCTGGATCAAACATTCTACATTTGGCATTTATGAAATGGTGTCGACATTTAATTCTAGGTTATTATTCAGACCCTACTGCATATTTAGAAATAATTTGGGAATGATTTCTAAATTCTACATGTATAACAAACACTGAAAGAATAAGTAGGCACTGAGTAGATAATTAGCATAGTTGTTTAATTGTATTTCCACTAATGATCAAAGATTTAAATATAAAGAAAGCAGGAAAGGAAGGAGAGGGAAAGAAATAGGAGTGAGGAAGAGAAGCACAGGGGAACAAGATGAGATTACATTAGGCTGAAAATTAAATAATCCAGAAATATCTTTTTTATTCTTCCTCTTGAACAAATCACAAAGAACATATTGTAAGGGTATTGTTTTAAGGGTGATGAAATAATCAATGGCTATACAAAAGACACAGATACAGCTCATGTTATGTATATTTTGGGGGGAAATATGGATTCTGAACAAAAGCTAAAAGCAATTTTCTGATTTTGTAATGGTCTTTTATAGGGAGCCACATAGTAACAATGGCTCCTACTTAGGATATGTTGGGTTCTCCTTATTTAAGCCCACAAGTGTTTGTATTTATTATTATTTTTCACATCTTGGAATATTTACACATATGCATTAAGATATCTTGAGAATTAACCCCAAATTTAAACATGATGACTTTCATCTATACCCTCTATAAATGGCCTGGGCTATTTGTTTGATTTTTTGTTTTTCAGAGACCATCTTGCTATGTAGCCCTGATTGGGGGTTGAAATTGCTACATAAACCAAGTTCCTTTAATTTCTTACATTTTTCCTGCCTTTGTATCCCAAGTGCTGGGACTATATTGTGTGTTATCAAGTACAGCCTGAGGATAACTTAATGCAATACTCTTAGCCTGCCTGTGTTTTGACTCTGCTTAATCATATGAAGGTGTGAAATTTTCCACTCATGGAATCATGTCACACTGGAAAGTTTTAAGTGTGGAGCATTTTGGCGTTGGAAGTTAGAGACTCTCAGACCCCTGCCTCAGGGCTTTACACATACTTTCTACAGAAGCACTGTGAAGTGGATGCTACTGATTTTACAAGATACCTATGCTAGCAATGGGAGAGATGGAGGAACTTGGTCTAGTTATACCAAGAAGATCTGAAGCTGCTAGGCCTGAAATTATGGTTATTTTTTTTTTTCACTCCACACACTCAGGGGATTTCTGTTTATTTGATACAAACATTGTGGTGATGAGATGAGATGTCCTCATATGCCTCATAAATTTGAATACCTACCTCACCACTGCCACCTCTCAGGGCCCTCACATTTATATACCCTTTGAAAAGTCCCCAGAATTCCAAATATCATACAACTGCAGGAATTATCTGCAGCTGGCAAAATTGTACCCTCCACCTGAGCACTGGTCAAATCACAGTCAGCTTTTGTGGATAATCTGAAGCAGTCCTATATCCCACATCTGGACTTAAAATGAAAATATATTCTTATAATACTTTTTTATTTTATTTATTTTTTATTTTAAATCTTTTTTATTTTTTTAAGATTTATTTATTATTATATGTAAGTACACTGTAGCTGTCTTCAGATACTCCAGAAGAGGGAGTCAGATCTTGTTACGGATGGTTGTGAGCCACCATGTGGTTGCTAGGATTTGAACTCTGAACCTTCGGAAGAGCAGTCGGGTGCTCCTACCCACTGAGCCATCTCACCAGCCCATAATACTTTTTTAAAGAAATCAAGATTCCAAAATTGTCATTACACATGACAACAGAGTGAAGGCATGGAAGCAGGAGCAGAAGGTGAAAGTTCACTTTTTGAACCACAAGCAAAAGGTTGAGAGAACTAGGGATGCTGTGTGGCTTTCTTTGGTCTGAATGTCTCTAACTTCCAACACCAAAATGCTCCAAACTTGAAACTTTCCAGTGTGACATAATTCTATAAGTAGAAATTTTCATAACTTATTTCATGTGACTGAGCAGAGTCAAAACACAGGCAGGCAAAGTATTGCATAAAGTTATCCTCAGGAACTTGTGTAATGCCAGGTCTCTTTCTCATTTTTTTTTCTTCCTTCTTTGCTGTCTCTGCTCTGGGCCATATTTTTCTTTCCCTGGGCCAGGCTCTTTCCATGTGGCAGAAATATTATCACTGGCAGTTCTCAGTTCCATCATAGGAGGACTGCCCTGTACTAGGCCCTTGTCACATCAAGGAACAACTCAAGCAATCCCTCCAGGGCAGTGATCAGAACAGCTTGATTTGGTTCCTCATCCCTGCAGTACTTCATGTTTTTCAGAGATAGACAATACATTGATAAAGGAACAGGCTCCATAAAAAGAAATTTCCTTCTTCAGAATAAAGAAAGAAGTGGTTGAAAGAACAACCAGTAACTAATTCTCCATAATACTGTTTTGGTTCAGTGTCTTTTCAAAGCAGAAATGACAACAGTTAAAGTCTATACACAGTGAATTGAACATTTTGCTAATTGACTATCTTAGTGTTTCCATTGCTGTAAAGAGACACCATGACCAAGGCAACTCTTATAAAGGACATTCAATTGGAACTGGCTTACTGATTCTGAGATTCAGTCCATTATCATCTTGGTGGGAAGCATGGCAGTGTCCAGGAAGGCATAGCACTAGAGAAGCTAAGAGTTCTATATCTTTTTTTCCAATGGCAAACAGGAGATGACTATCTCTAGTCAGGTAGGAGGAGGGTTTCAAAGCCTATCCCCACAGTGACATTCTTCCTCCAACAAAGCCACACCTACTCCAACAAGGCCACACCTCCTAATAGTGCCATTCCCTGGGCCAAGCATATTTAAATCACCACATTGACTAATTAAAGTATGTATTTATTAACATCTGATTGAAAGAGACATTTAAGATAATTAAAGGGATTTATAAAACATACCAACAAGCTACCAGAAAATCACCAACGGACATTAACTACAGATTACCTCGTAAAAAAGCAGAGAAACAAAACACATGGTAAAAACTAAACGTAGAAATGAGCTAAATGGAAACTGCAAGATCACATCACAGTTTGTATTGTAATTTTTCTCTGTGACACTGAAATGTGGGTAATCTGTTGGCTAACACAATTTATGGTAGCCATAAAAATAAAAACAAACCAGTCTCAAATAATTCTATTTAAACTAGCATCAGAAGAAAAAGGGTAACATATTTCATATTTCATAGAAGTTGCTATACTCCATAGAATATATTTCATATCACATCACAGGGATGTGAATTCCACAGGATGATGCATAGGACAGCAGAAAGCTAGTCATCAGACAAGCTTAATGGCATATTTAAATGACACAGAAGTTAAGAATGTACTCACTGGTTAGCAACTAGCTACTTTGCCAACTAAGGAAATAATTATATGATTCTTGTAGAGAAGTGCTAGGGATAGGATACTATGTGAAATGCAAAGTGTGATACACTTCCAGGAAACTACTCTACTCCCTTGTAGAAATGAGTGAAAGAATTTCCATCCTTAAAATATAATGGCCAAAAAACACTCAATATTTCCATATTAAAAAACTATCAATAATTTCAGTTGATATAAAAATTACAAGGCAATGTACCTGAATGTCTGTATCAACAGAAAAATATTTCCCAAAATACACAGGAACACCTGCTGCAGATGGACCTCAGTCAGGTCCTCGATCCACAGGAAAACCCGGTTTTCCGGTTACAGGCAAGCAAGGAGTTGGCACTGATGGGTGACAGACACTGACATAGAAAGAGTATGTATCTGGATGTATTTTCTCAAAGCGAGCATCAGTCTTATAATACAGAAGAAAAACAAGAAAGCTAGGCGAATACATCTGCCAAGGTACACTGGTTCTTTACACAAAACAAAGAAAATGCATACATAAAAAGATAGCAGGAGCCAGGCCATGTTTACAACTGAGAATAGGAACAACCCTTAATTAAGATCAGCCAGGTGAATGCTCTGATGCATTGCTAGTCTATTGTTAAACCCACCACCAGGGGTCCTTTAGTAAATACCTGGTTATGCTATTCCTGTGGGCCTAGTGAAAAACCTGCACCAGGGGAATTCTGTTCTACTAACCTTTTCATGAAACCACAACCCACCTATTTCCTAGGCCATTGTGTATAGGTGTGACTCGGCTATTGTTCTAAGTAATTACTATGTAGACTAGCCCTGAGCTTTTCTAGCTCTGTTCTTTGTAATGCCTGATTATTTTCACTGTCTCTACTAGGGTAAATTTGAATGTTACTGAATAGGTAACATTCTTACTGCATTCCAAGCTCAGGGTCGGCTCAAGGACTTCCTGGGACATTGGAACATTGGTGGAGGCTTAATCTAACTTAGCTATATGTCAAAATCAATCCTTAAAGGCACTTATAATAAAACAATACTGAGAGCACACAGATCCATACACCAGACTAACGTGGGGACAGGCTTGGAATATATGTGCTATGAGAATGCCAAGGTTTCAGGAGGCTAAGTTTCTGTGAAACTCTTCTTCGCCTCAGGACTGCCTCCAGGTTTCTAGGCCATTCACTTGAGCCACTACTGGAGTAGATGTAGCAAACACCCAAACTCCATCAAAAGAAGCTATTTTTCATGTACATATCAGTATCAGTGAACAAGGTGACATAATACACTGAATTTTGAAATAGTTAACCACTTTCAAGAGGAACTAATAATTAATGTAACAAATTTAGTTTGCTACAATATGATGATAAAATTGTTTCATGCATATCTAAGTAAGTTACTGCCAGAAATCCATTGTTCCTGGTTTTGCACATGATCATCCCTCCAGGCCAAACAGCATTCTTTAAGAGTCCAATTTTGCCCAATATCCTAACAGCACTTTTTGACTGCTGACATTTCCTCATAGGAGGAGAGGCAGGAAGGATCATAGAACCCTCACAATAATATCCAGCCATTCCATACTACTTGTTGTACGTAATTCTTCCTTAATTGAATGTGGCCTCAGGGAGAGGTTAGAGTATGTAGTCCAGGGAATGTTGGGTGGTGGTATCCATATATGTAACTATGAGAAAGCCAGGGTCCCTGCTATGTAAAAATTTTCCTGTGTGGTCTTTCATGGGAGAAGACTCATGCCTGCAGGTAACCCCTTACCTGTCCTTTGTTTGTAAGCCCAATCAATGTATTGGTTTCCCAGAGTGGACTTTGATGAATGTGTCTCAGTAAGAAAGCCTTGTTCTTCCAGTTTGAACCTGAACCCAGATCAGACCTGGGGCTCTGCACCCACTCCTCCAACACCCAGAGGGAGCCTGACTCCTAGGTGCTCTGACACACACAGGATCACAGAGGAAGCTCCACTTCCAGGAGATCAGACACACCCAAGATCACTCGAGCTCTGACACACTCAAGATCACAGTTGAGGCCACAACATATTTCCCAATACCCAGAGTGACTGGGACCCTCACAGGAACCAGGTGTTGGAGGCCAGCCTGCGGCTCACAAGAAACGGGGTACACCTGGGAGGTAAGCTGGGACTAAAAAGACAGGGGAAACTAGGCGGTGGAGAGAAAAATGGAGCTAAGTCAAGATTACTGATCAAAGTTCAAATGTTTAATGGCAAATGTGCTTATAAAGTGGGGGAGGCCCATTCCCGCCAATTCATCCTTGGAGCCTGGAACCAGCTGCAAGTGACTTAGGGTATAGTCTCCAGAATAGCTCAGAGGCCTCCCAGCAGGAAGCAGTATCTTGAAGAGGAACAGCTGTGGTGGCTAAACAATAGAGTGATCTAGGGAAGAAGGCTCCACCCTAGGTAATCTCCTTAGTGGCAGCAAGGTCAAGGTCTGGTTCAGCCTGCTTCAGGCTGGAGGGAGGTTACAATTTCCTCCCTGTTATTAATATTAAAAAAAAAAACTGGGCTGAGGCATAAAATTTATTTATGCTCTATAGTCCTGCCTGGGAGTTATGGTGGCTGGCGGATGCGTCTGTCTTAGGAAATCTTAGATCTTCCTGAACCATCCAATTCCATCTTGGAGGTTACATGCAGCTAGTTTTTGTAATATTTCACACAAAACATGGCTCTGTGGTGTGCTATCAACAGCCACAGCCTTTTGACATGTACCTCTGTCTTAGATTGGTATGGTTCCGAGATCTGGGTGCTCGTCATTGACTGTCCGGCCCTCATTAGCACACCTTAACCAGGGAAACACAAACCCCTACACAACTTACACCTACCTGTGCCTGTTGCAAACCCAGGGCTCTGGCTCACCGACCCATTCCTCCAACACCCAGAGAAAGATTGGCACCCAGGAGCTCTGACACAACAGAATCTCAGGCGCTTGGTCAACTAGGATTTCAGGATCTCAGGGGCAGCTTAGACTCCCAGGAGCCCTGACACACCCAGGATCTTAGAATCACAGGATCCTAGAATCACAGGATTACAGAGACAGCTGGACTCTGAGGAGTTCTGACACAACCAGGATCACAGGAAGGACAGGCTCCAGTCAGAGACAGCAAGGGCAGGTAGCACTAGAGATAGCCAGATGGTGAGAGACAACCACAAGAAAAGCAACAGAAACCAAGGTTACTTGGCATCATCAGAACCCAATTCTCCTACTCCTGTATACCCCAACACACTGCAAAAGCAAGATCTGGATTTAAAAATCACATCTCATGACAATGACAAAGGACTTTAAGAAGGACATAAATAGCTCCCTTACACAAATACAGAAGAACACAGGTAGACAGGTAGAAGCCCTTCACGAGGAAACACAAAAATCCCTTAAAGAATTATAGGAAAACACAATTAAACAGGTGAAAGAACTGAACAAAACCATCCAGGATCTAAAAATGGAAATAGAAACAATAAAGAAATCACCAAAGGAGACAACCCTGGAGATAGAAAGCCTCATACTCAATGACAAAAAAACTCATAAAAACCAGAAACTCAAGAACAATCCAGTCCATGTTATACAGATGATTTGAAGAGATACTTATCAAAGAAAATATCCTAGTGGACACATATAAACATGCGCTCATTTTAATTTATTATAGCTTACTTTTGAGAAGCCTATGTCCAGTAGGCCAATGGCCAGTAAATCCCAAAAGAAATGCCTAGGACCTATGTTTTTATTTTTAAATAAATCATTCATTAATCTAAAGCTCTATAGTATTGATTGTACATCAAAATGAACTTGAATTTGAGGATTATTTATATTAATCTAGGGATATTACTATTAGTTTATTCATAAGTCAATAATTTAAGCTATTTTATGGAAAGATACTTTCCTTACTGATTGCTACGTCAAGACAACATGCATATAAATAGTATAACTACTATATTTTCTTACTAATAATTTATTGATTCCACTTAGGAATGGAAATTAGTTTACTATTCCCAATACATTTTTATGTCTGTTGGTAGTTTTGTGACTAAATTATCTCAATTCACATGAGAAGTCTATTATTTATATTGAGATAATTTGCCTTGGGCCGTATATCCTTATTAAATCAAAGATAGGAAGAGATTAGCAGTTATGTAAATATTCCTAATGTTTTTACCTTCTTATTTGTGATTGAGATGTATGAGAGAGAATAAAGATATAATCCAGAAGTAAGCTAGTTTTATTTAATGCTAGCCTATTCCTTATAAAAGGATCAAGCCATTGTCTGGATTATTGTAGTAGTCACTCAATCAACATCTCCTGAATGGACTACTCAGTAGGAGAGTGAAGGGTTCCCTGCCTGTAAATAGATACTCCATATTCTATACCCTTGTTGGAGAAATAATGAATCAGTAAAGGTAATTACTACTTTGAATTGAGAGTTCATAGGGATCTATGTCAATAGAAATGGATTAATTGGGACTCTGAGAATTATTGTTGATTCAATTGTAAGTTTCTAATGAAAATTTGGCTATACAAAAATCTCTGAAAATTAAATATTGTAAACTATCAATTAACAAATGTAACAGTTTTGTTCTTTTAATTGGGAGAATTGTCTCTATTCCTCCTTATTTTTTAAAAGATTATTTTTATGTGTGTATGGGGCTGGATGCACAGGCACCATTTGTATTAGGTGCCCAAGGAGACCAGAAAAGTGTGTCAGATTCCCTAAAGCTGGAATGACATGAAGTTAGAATCAGCCTGGCATTAGTGCTGAGAATTAAACTCAGGTCCTCTGGAAGAGCAGCAAGTGCTCTTAACTACTGAATTATCTCTCCCACCCAAAATTGTATTTCATTTTATTTATTACTATGCATGTATGACATGTATTTGTATACATGCCACGGTCAGAGACAACTTTTAGAAGTTTATTCTCTCCTTCTACCATTATGTGGTTTCCAGGGTCTAACTCAAGTGTTGGGAGCTATTAAGACAACTCTTGATCTCTAAATTGGGCCTCTCCCCCCACCCCCCAGAAGAAAAAGGGGTCAAAAGCGGGCCACCGACACATGAATTCCGAGAACAACCATGGGATGTTCCAGCCCTAGGTCATCACCGATGTCCTGACCACACCCTGATACTACCAAGTTCCTGCTTCCCCGTGTAGCTGCCAAAAGAAAGAATTTCTATTGCCCCCCCTCCCATAAGTACTTCTCCTTTTGCTTGTATTGCCCCACCCCTCCCACTGATAAGTGTCTGTACTTCCCCTTTTTCTTGTGCATTTAAGCCTTGGACCTTTCTCAATACATTGGGGTCTTGATACAACTTCAGAACGGTTTCCGTGTTGTTACTCGTACAAGACCCTCGTCTCTCTCTACCCCCCATTTGATTATTAGGAGGAGGTCCCCTTGAGATCCTCGAATAACTGGACCTGCTGGATGGGTCACTCAAGTCATTGGGCTTACAAGACAATGATTTTAAACACTAAACAATTTAACTGGTTTTGAATGAAATTTTCATTAAGTTTGAGTGCTTCTTAAATAACTTAATAGACTGTACTAGTCATATAAACCTTCTCTTCTATACAGTGTTATAAACATCCAAGATAGCACTTCTACGAGGAATGACAAAATCATACAGATACCCAACAGTTGTAGTTTTCAGAATTTCTGTTGGAAATATCCAACTTGTTTCTCTTCCAGCAGGCTCTTAGGCAGTTTCTTCTCCATTCCTTTGGTGTATGCTTTTATTTCAGTTATGTTATAGGCTCACCTGTGGTTGGTTAAGATATTAGTAGCTACATTCAAAAGTACTACTTGTAAAGCAAGAGAATGTAGGTTTTAAGTACTTCGAATTGTACCCTCTGTGGAAATAAATATGTATATATGCTCTGAGAACTGTTCCACATTTCAGCTACTTATCATATATATATTTTCATTCTTCTCTGATTTCTGGGATGTTGGTATATTCTGACTAGGTAAGTTTTAAGGTTAAATTCTGTTCTTTGAAATAAAGAATGGGTACATACAGACTCATTCTAGCAATAAATATATTTAATATTCTGCATTTTTCTCGATGTTAAATAATGGTTATATATGTGCTAGGGAATGTATTGCAAAGTATGGAAATTTTACTCAATTTTGTGACATTTTAAGTCTCATGATATGGTGATGGGAAGATAGAGAACTAAGCTAAATACATATGAGTACTTCATAAAATGTTATAAAGTATATATAAAAGAGAGCATTTATCACAGGTAGTGATACCTACATGCTTATGTTACTATGTCCTTCATGCCCATTGCTCTGTGCTGTAAACGTGTACATTTAAGAACAATGTCATTTTTACCAATTATAACTTTTTCAAATTATTCTATTTATGACTAGAGTTGGTAGAGATGCACCGTTTCCTAATGTAAAGGAGAAGAGATTAAACATTATACAAGTCTTTCCCTTCTTGACTGCTTATGACTTTAAATAAGACATCTCCTGTCTCAGAACTTTACTGACTTCATGAGAAAAACAGAAAAATAGAGGTAAGACTAGTCTGCCCAATACGTTGTTTAGAATGTAATTGAAAATATAAATTAAGGATACCCAAGATATAAGATACAATTCGCTAAACACAAGAAACTCAAGAAGAATGAAGACTGAAGTGTGGACACTATGCCCCTCCTTAGAATTGGGAACAAAACACCCATGGAAGGAGTTACAGAGACAAAGTTTGGAGCTGAGATGAAAGGATGGACCATGTAGAGACTGCCATATCCAGGGATCCACCCCATAATCAGCATCCAAACGCTGACACCATTGCATACACTAGCAAGATTTTATCGAAAGGACCCAGATGTAGCTGTCTCTCGTGAGACTATGCCGGGGTCTAACAAACACAGAAGTGGATGCTCACAGTCAGCTAATGGATGGATCACAGGGCTCCCAATGGAGGAGCTAGAGAAAGTAGCCAAGGAGCTAAAGGGATCTGCAACCCTATAGGTAGAACAACATTATGAAGTAACCAGTACCCCGGAGCTCTTGACTCTAGCTGTATATGTATCAAAAGACTAGTCGGCCATCACTGGAAAGAGAGGCCCATTGGACACGCAAACTTTATATGCCCCAGTACAGGGGAACGCCAGGGCCAAATAGGGGGAGTGGATGGGTAGGGGAGTGGGGGTGGGTGGGTATGGGGGACTTTTGGTATAGCATTGGAAATGTAAATGAGCTAAATACCTAATAAAAAATGGAAAAAAAATGAAAAAAAAATTAAAATTTCAAAAGTGAACAATATTTGATTATAGCATTTGTTGCTTAATTTAAACCTTAATAGCCATTTTCCTCAATGGCTGCAAATATTCCCCAAGTTAATCCTGGCTAATTCTCCAAATTAATTATCATTCCCTAATTATCATGGCTTCTCACTGACATAATCAATGAATATTTTTGCTAATAAGTTTCATTAAGACTCTAGGACTAATTCCCAATCTTCAGCAAATACATGCATGATAGTCGACCAGGAATCTACATTATTGGAGACTCTGTTATACAAACAACCTGGTTCCATGTAATCTGTATATGTGTGCATACTAGTTGGGCATGGGGGAGGGGATCATTCTTCTATTTCTACCTTGTCTCCTGTTCTCCCCTTTGCTTCTTGAGTTAGCCTGTCCATGAGCTTCCAGGGATTTTCCTGGCTCACCTCCCAGCTCCATTCATTTCCATATGAATACTGGAATCACAGACATGTACTCTTGCATCTGCTTTAAATGGGTTCTAGGCTTTGTCTAAGGTACTGATGTTTGTTTGGCTAGCAATAAGACTTGGGGCTCAATGATTAAGCTCAGCTGACTGGCTACTGAATCCAAGGATCTCCCTCTCTCTCTCTCCCCAGTTCTGGGATTAAAAGTGTATGTCTCCAAAATCATTGTTTTACATGGATGATGGGTATGGAACTTCATGCTTACATAACAAGATCTTTACTCGGTGGGCAACCACCCCAGCTTGTCTAGTTATTTTAATAAAGAAGATTCTTTTAATATTATTTTTAATTTATTTTTTACACTGCATATTCCATTCTGTGCCCTTCCCATCTACCCTCCAACTGCTCCATGTCCCACACCTCTCCCCTATCCCACCCCATCTCTAGATGGATGCCACCCCCCACCCCTGCCCACCTGACCTCTAAACTCCCTGGGGCCTCTAGTCTCTTGAGGGTTAGGTACATCATATCTGAATGAACACAGACCCAGAAGTCCTCTGCTGTATGTGTGTTGGAGGCCTCATATCAGCTGGTGTATGCTATTTGGTGGTCCAGTGTTCAAAAGATCTCATGGGTCCAGATTAATTAAGACTGCTGGTCCTCCTACAGGGTTACCCTTCTCCTTACCTTCGTTCAGCCTTCCCTAATTCAACAACAGGGGTCAGCTGCTTCTGTCCATTGGATGGATGCAAATATCTGCATCTGACTCTTTTAGTTGTTTGTTGTGTCTTTTGGAAGGCAAGATCCCTTTTTGTGAGCACTCCATAGCCTCAGTATTAGTGTCAGGCCTTGGGACCTCCCTTTGAGCTGGATCCCACTTTGGGCCTGTCCCTGGACCTTCTTTTCTTCAGGCTCCTCTCCATTTCCATCCCTGTAATTCTTTCAAACAGGAACAATCATGGGTCAGAGGTGTGACTGTGGCATAGCAACCCCATCCCTCATTTGATGTCCTGTCTTAATGGTGCTGGTCTAACTGGATATCTGTATGTAAAAGAATGAAAATAGACCCATATTTGTCACCTTGTACAAAGCTAAGTGGGTCAAAGACCTCAACAAAAACCAGATACACTGAATCTAATAGAAGAGAAAGTGGGAAAGAGCCTGGAACTCATTGGCAGAGGGGGAAATTTCCTAAACAGAACTCCAATGGTTCATGCTCTAAGATCAACAATTGATAAATTAGACCTCATGAAACTAGAAAGCTTCTGTAAGGCAAAGGGCATAGTCAATAAGACAAATCAGCAACCTACAGATTGGGGAAAAAAAAATCTTCACTAACCTCAGATCCGATAGAGGGCTAATATCATAAAGAACTCAAGAAGTTAATCAACCAAAAACCACCAAACAACCCAATCAAAAAATGGGGTATAGAACCAAACCAAGAATTCACAACTCAGGATTCTCAAATGGCTGAGAAGCACCTAAAGAAATGTTCAAAGTCCTTAGTGATCAGAGAAATGCAAATCAAAACGACCCTGAGATTCCACCTTACACCAATCAGAATGGCCAAGATCAAAACCTCAGTTGACAACACATGTTGGAGAGGATGTAGAGAAAGAGGAACACTCCTCCATTGCTGGTGGGATTGCAAACTGGTACAACCACTTTGGAAATCAATCTGGAGGTTCCTCAGAAAATTGGAAATAGATCTACCTGAAGACCTAGCTATACCACTCTTGGTAATATACCCAAAAGATGCCATGCCACAGGGGCATGTGTTCCACTATGTTCATAGGGGCCTTATTTGTGATAGCCAGAAGCTGGAAACAACCTAGATGTCCCATGACAGAAGAATGGATACAGAAAATGTGGTTTGTTTACACAATGGAATACTACTCAGCTATTAAGAAAGAGGACATCCTGAGTTTTGCAGGCAAATGGATGGAACTAAAAAATATCATCCTGAGTGAGGTAACTCAGACCCAAAAGGACATGCATGGCATGTACTCACTAATTAGTGGATATTAGCCAATAAAATAAAATAATAATATAGAATACACAAGATATAGTCCACAGAACTCAAAAAGCTCAACAAGCTGAAGTGTCCAAGTGAGGATGCCTCAGTCCCACTTGGGAGAGAGAAGAAAGCAATCACAAGTGGGGAGGGAAGGAGGGACCTGGGAGGGAAAGTGGATGGGGTTGGGGAGAAGTGGGGGGAGGAGAGGGGAACCTGACCTGCTATTGGGTGAGGGAAAAGGACTGAAGCCCTGAGGGCCAGCAGAAAGAATGGAAACAGGCAACTTCAGGAAAATAGGAGGTTGGGGGGGACCCCCCAAAACGCACCAGAGATCTGGGAGGTGATAGACTCCCAGGACTCAAAGGGAGGGACCTTAGATGAAATGCCCAACAGTAGGGAGAGGGAACTAATAAACAAGATTCTTGAAGGAAGACAGAAGTGGAATCTAGGGTGTTGTAGAAACTTGAGAGACACATCAACCAATTGCAATGTGTGCTATGCAATTTTGTTTCTTAAGTAAACATTTTAAGTAATTATTAAAAAAAAAACCTATAGAGTAAATTTAACTTCATCAAAACTAAAGACTCTTGCTTCTCAAAAGTCATTATTAAGAGAATGAAAGACATTATAGACTAGAAGTAAAATTTTAAAACATATAATGAATACCTTTATCCAGAATGTATGAATTCTCAAAACTGACCCACAAAACATGGGCAAGCAAAGGGACTCCACCAAAAAAAAAAAAAAAAAAAAAAAGGAAGAAGATCAAATAATCAATGAAATAACTCATCATTGCTTACTAAAATAATTTAACTTAAAATAAAACTGAGATAGCTTTACCTATCTATTACAGTGTTTACCATTAAAAGAGGAAATATCTGACAATAGCTGATATTGACAATATGAAAATATCCTGGCAGTGGAAAACTACTGATACTTTCATATTTCCATGAGAACACAAAATATTACACTGTCGAATGACACTTTAGTTACTTCTGCTAATGTTGAACATATACTTACCATATAATACAGATATATCAAATGCTTAATTTCCCTAAGTTAATAAAAACTTATACATGGATCCTCCGAAAAGCAATTACACATAACTTCCCAACGATAAAGCCATCAAAAGTTTCAGGAGTTCGATGAGCAAGTGAAAGCACATCCATACAGTGAAGCACTGCCCAGCAATAGGGAGGGAGGAATCGCTAATGCATAGAGCAAGATCCCTGTGACTCAAAGGAACTCTGGCACAGCTCTATTGGCTTGACAGGAAAAAGCAAAACTATAGCAGTAACAAGAGTTTAGTGCTTGCCAGAGCTTGAGGATTGAGAGGACCAAAAACAAGGGGTGCAAGAAATGTTTTAGGGGTGACAGAAACATTGTCTTGATTGTGATGGCAATTGCAAGAACATATGTCTTGCTTGAAACTTAGATGTTTAATGGTAGGTGAGCTCTGAAAATTATAGTTCCACATTTTAAAAAAAATGGGGCACAAATCAACTTCTTACAACATAGGGGTTTAATTTTGTTTCTGATTTTTCAAAATGAATATTATATAGAAAATTTGGAATATATAAATACTGATCTGATGCATTATATGATCCATTATTATAAAAAATACTGTGATACAGAAACAAACCAAAAGTCAACTTTTATATATACATGAGAAAATAGCACCATGCCTGGATTTGGTTTCTAAACAATGTATGTGGAGAATGAAGACTGGAATTTAATCTCCAGATTCCATGGTTTAAAAATTAATTAAAAAAATAAATAAAGAGCCAGGTTTAGGGCTTTGTAATCACAGTGCTAGGGAGGCAGAGATATGCAGATCCCTGTGGCTCAGGGACCAGCCAGCCTAGACCACATGGCAAGTTCCAGGCCAATGAGAGACTTTGTCTCAGAAAAGAGGGGAGAGGACAATGGTCAGTGCTTGAAGAATGCAGAGTTGATACCTGGCCTAACATAAAAGCAAGCAGGCACGCACGCAAGCCCACGCAGCACATACATACTTGTATGTTTTAAAAATGGACTTCTGTTGCAGGTAGCCCTGGGGCTGATTGTATTTTGATGCTAATTCCACTCTCCTGGAAGCTATTTTGAACAGGAAGGAGTCAGTACTGGGTGACTTCTTGTGGACCTTCTCTCCACCTTAATCTGTAAAATAAAGGCTAGAGCCAACGATTGGGCAGGAGAAGGGAAGGCGAAGCTGAAAGTTTGGGAGAGAAGGAGAGGGAAGAAGAATGACAGAGGTGGTGGAAGGAAAGTGGAGCAGAAGCACATTGTCTGCAGAAACCACAAGTTATAATGGGTCTCTTAGATAGGGAAGAAGGTAGTGTAGTGGTACATCTGCCCAATCTAGGCACGCAGCTTGCATTCACATCGATTGAGCTGTATTTTCTTTGCCTGGGCTTATTTGGGTTGGAGATTTACTGCAACATTTACTCTATAAAAAAATTAAAAATACAAAGAAAAATATCTATGCCAAAACAGACAAGGCAAATATGTATATTCATAGCACATAAGGAGCTGAGTCCATTTGTGGGCAGCTTGGTTGGGAATTCATCAAGACACATGACCACTAAGCTGCTTCTAGCCCAGTAGTATGGGATCCCGAGAAAATTAATTGTTATTAACTGAAGTTCACTAAGTCCAATGCCAACCTTAAAAATGTAGGTTGGTTTAAACTTTGATATATTTTCTCTTTCATTTCTTTCCCCTTATATTTGATATTATAATATCTAGTAATTTTTCATTAACTGTTTTGTGTGTATTTTGTCTGAGTTTTTGTATTTGCACAGGGTATGTGCCTGGTGCCGATGGAGGCCCAAAGAGGCTTCTAATGTATGAATTTTATTTCATGCACTCTTGGTTCAAAATTTTGAAAATACAATTGTATTCAAAGAGGACACTAGTATATATGTATGTAAGATCTTTTCATTAGAGAACTTAAGTTTATGTTCCAATTGACTTTCTAAATTCTCCAAATATGTTTACTTATTAGTTTGAGGTGCGCTAGAAACATACTGTACTGCATTCTGTACTGCAGACTAGCTTTAATGACCCAACAGCATTTCTGCCTTTGGATTTTTAGAATTACAAGCATGAGCCACCATATGCAGTCTTTCAACATGCCTCTCTTCTTCAGTGACAATAGTCAGGAAGGCTCAGAGGCTGAATAAGAACAGGGCTGTTGGACGGAGGGTCACAACTAATGAAGTGGAACAGGACAGCTCAGACCAGTGCAGGAGGCCAGCAGTAGCCATGCCAAAGGAAGCTGTGCCAAGAACATGGGTCACACAGCCAGAGGCAAACAGGTTGGGAGAGGTCAGAGCAATGTGTGGCCTCTCCAGGCAACACAAAACTGTGTCAACCCTTGTGACAGTACATTCTCAAACTGCTTGTATTCCAGTGGCTGACCCTGACTGCACTGGATTTTCACTCCCCAGTGATTCTGAATTACAGTAAAATTCTTAGCCTTTTGCCTCATCAGTAGGTGTTTAGCATTTAATTAATATTAATGAAGAGTTAATGAATACTCATTAGAGGAAATCAGGGTATTTTATCTGTAAACATATACTCATTGGCTTTTATAGGAAACATGGAAAAATGTAAATCTTTTTTTTAAAAGATTTATTTATTATATGTAAGAACACTGCATTTGTCTTCTGACATTCCAGAAGAGGGAGTCAGATCTCATTACAGATGGTTGTGAGCCACCATGTGGTTGCTGGGATTTGAACTCAGGACCTTCAGAAGTGCAGTCAGTGCTCTTAACCGCTAAGCCATCTGTCCAGCCCAAAAATGTAAATCTTAAATGGTTTTTTTCAAGAATATTCTCAAGGACTTCCTATGGTGGGAAATAATTTCTTTGTTATGAGGTTTATGATAAAACTCTACTATAGCATGATTTATTATTTAAATGAATTTGTGTATAAGATGGCACAAATAAGGTCACTATCCCCTAAATCACAAATACAACAAAATACTTTTTTTTTTTTGGTTTTTCGAGACAGGGTTTCTCTGTGTAGCCCTGGCTGCCCTGGAACACACTTTGTAGACCAGACTAGCCTTGAAATCAGAAATCCGCCTGCCTCTGCCTCCTGAGTGCCAGGATTAAAGGCGTGTGTCACCACGCCTGGCAAAATACTTATTCTTAATTAAGTGTATAGGTGTGTATCTGTGTGGTGGCCTGGGGTTGTGCATATAAGTGAAGTGCCAGAAGAAGATCTTACATCTCCTAGAATTGGGGGGTTAAGAGCTGCCCAATGTGGGTACTGAGAACTGAACTCAGGTCTTCCTAAAGTGCAGGAAGGGCTCTTAACAGCTGTCTCTCTGGACCAGTAGATGACTTTCAGAGGTAACTATCAGTAACATTAAAATTGTCTTCGTATTCCACCAATCAGCACCACTGTGAAGAAAGTGTCCTTTTTTTGGTTGTTGTTGTTCCCTCGTGTAGGATCTATTTGTCCCCACTGTCATCACCAGTGTCTCTCCTATTCCACAGAAATTTTTGTCCTTGGCCCACAAATCCCATATGCCAGTAGATGGGTTCTGAATCAAACACTTACTCTTTCCATTGTCAAGGTCTCCTTTAATTATGTATCCCCTTTCTTCTTCCCATACATACAGATATAGTCAAACATTTTTTGTCGTTAAAAAAAAGAAAGAACATGGGGCAGTGGTGGCGTACGCCCAGTAGATCCCAGCACTTGGGAGGCAGAGGCAGGAGGATTTCTGAGTTCGAGGCCAGCCTGGTCTACAGAGTGAGTTCCAGGACAGCCAGGGCTAACCCTGTCTTGGAAAACCAGAAAAAAAAAAAAAAAAAAAGAAAGAAAGAACAAGTTGTTAGGTGAATATAAGTGGGTAGGATGAATATGGGAGGAGTTGGACAGGCAAGTGGGGAATGAATATTATCAAAATACATTGTACAAAATCCTCAAAGAGGGCTGGTGAGATGGCTCAGGGGGTAAGAGCACCCGACTGTTCTTCCAAAGGTCCAAAGTTCAAATCCCAGCAACCACATGGTGGCTCACAACCACCTGTAACAGAGATCTGATGCCCTCTTCTGGTGTGTCTGAAGACAGCTACAGTGTACTTACATATAATAAATAAATAAATCTTTTTAAAAAAATCCTCAAAGAATAAATATATTAAAAATTAAGCATTGAAAGTAAGAAAATTGGCATCTTAAGAAGGTTAAGTTTTATTCAGAAGGAACCACGATCTTTCACCACCTCCCTATCAAATGAAACAATAATTATAGAAGTAGATCCTATAGCGACGTAGGTTGCAATCTACAGAGATCCTGAAGGGAAATATCATAAACACTGAAAACAGAGGCATCAGCTATCTAGTAGTTCATACCTTTCAGCAAAAGGTTCTGTGTCAAAGTGGCATAGAAGCCAAATAGGCAACTAAGTCTTAGTTGTTCTGTGACTGTCAGTGATTAACATCATGACTTGGATAGATGTGTCTTGTATGCCTTTATAGAATGATGGAGCTAATCATCTCTAAGGTACAACTTATTTGGTCTTTCTGGAAAGAATGCACATAGAATCACAGGATCTCAATATCCCATCTCTCTACTTGCTTGAATGTGAAATACAAATAATTGATACACAAGCATGCAAAGTTCTAATTTGGTTATATATGGTTATATAAACTTTGAAATGATTTTAAATATATTATTAAAAACTTGAATGGCTTCTTGGGATGGGTTTAGTTCAATGGTATTTTCCCAGCATGTACATGGGCCTGGGCTGGAATCCCAGTGTGTGGCATGCTGATGTGTGTGTATACTCCCTTCTCAGTATGGCTCCTTCTCAGGGCTTCTGTAATGACTTGAGTATGTTTGGGCCAGGGAGTAGCACCATGGAGGTGTAGCTTGTTGAAGTAGGTGTTGCCTTATAAGAGGAAGTGTGTCACTGTGAAAGTGGGCTTTGAGACTCTCCTCCTAGCTTCCTGGATGCCAGTATTCTGACTTCAGAACAAGATGTAGAACTCTTAGCTCCTCCACACTTAGAGGCTGCCATACTCTTGCCTTGATGATAATGGACTAAATTTCTGAATTTGTAAGCCTGCCCCAATTAAATGTTGTCCTTTATAAGAGTTGTCTTAGTCATGGTGTCTGTTCTAAAACTCTAAGACACCTTCTAAATATTGGAGCTATTTAATTACTTATCCAGATGAGTTCATGACTCTTTTGGAGAAGATCTTGTTTTCTCATGAAAACAGAAAAGAAAAAGAACAATGTCCATATCAGAACTCAAAAGCAGAGATCAGACTCAGACAGTGGGCAACAGGAACCTGCTTTGTGGTCCAAATAGAGCTTTCCTGGCTCAGTGTGCCTGTGATTCCTAGAGCAGGAGGCTGAGGCTGGAAAGGTCTTGCAGACGCCTAGCCCTGCTCATGCTTCAGAGCCCCAGAGCAATGCCTAGGACTTTCCCTCTGTTGCTGCATGGAGAGAAGCTGAACTTATCCTAGTGCAGAGGTCTCAGCATGTTTTATTTTTCAAAGAAAAAAAGATGTATGACTTCATCAAGGGAGAGAAGAAATGGAACCATGTGTTGTTTATAGTATTTCTCTGTATGAATGGGAAGGCAAGGCTACATGTTTCATCCTTAATGTGGCTACTAGGAGTCATGGGTCACAGCAGGCTTAGAGTCTGTCATACTGAAGGGAATATCCCAAGGGACTGAGGGCTAATTAACAAGTTAGCCGTTCAGCACAGAAATCCATTTTAGAGGAAAGCAATACTCTAACAGTTTAAGAACCATGCTATTCCTAGAATTAAGTACCAACTTCTATTTTATCATCTTTTGCATGACTCACTAAAAAGATGTAGCTTTGTTGTGGTGCTTGATTCCCTCTCAGCCCCAGCCATGCACACATGGGGTTTCTGAAAATTCAAAAACATCAGATGGTGTTCATGTAACTAGCTGAATTTCAGAAGCTTTAATAAGAAAAAAAAAAAACCACCACAACAAAACAGAAGATATGGAGCTACTATTTCCTCTACTGCCATGTGCAACAGAACAACATAGAACAACTAGAACAACATAGTATGCTCTTCTGATGCCAACAGTTTCCTCCGAGTCTACTTGTTACACTATGGCATTTTCTTTGCTACCACTCCAGCAGAGTACAGAAAGGATAAAAATGGAATCGAGTTCATTTATGGGCTGTTAAATTTGGTTTCTCCTGTTTAATGTATATTAATTTGTTTCTGCATGAAAAATTTTCGACCTCCTTACCAAGCACAGTTACTATACAGTTACACAGTTTTAGACAGATGAAAGAATAACTATCAACTCCACCTGAGTCTACCTGTTTATTTCCTCACCCCCAGACTTGAGTACCACCAAACGCTAGTCACCTGAAATGCAACACTTTGCAGGCTGAGCTTGGGAGTGGGGCAGGGTAAAATCATTCATTTATTGAGTGCATACATATTCTGTATGCTAGATACTGTACAGATAAGTTTAATCTTATTAACTAAAAACATGGATCACTGATATATACATATTCTTCTTTAGAATATGGTTTAAGAGGTCTGTGGTTCATATAGACAAAACCTGGATCTTCTATTTTCCACAGGATTCAAATTGCTTTGATTACTTATTTAAAACTACGAAGGTTGACTTGAGGCTATAAAGTTTGTCCTTGGGAGGCTTCTTGTAAATTGCAATTATATTTTTTGTACTTCAAATGAATGTGTATTAGAAACATAATTATACCTGGTGAATATTAGATGCTGGGTATTAATATCTAATACTAATCCCAGTTAGTATTACTATCCCGGTTAGTAATGCCTATTCTCTCATGGCTTCACAGCCGCAAATCTGCCTTTACCCACTCACACTTGTCTCTAGCCAAAGGTGCTTTCCTTAATTAGCACATGACTTAAATTTTACTCTTGACTTTTCCATTGCTTTAGCCTCAGGCTTTCCAAATACAGGCTGGTGGTCTAACTGGGCAAGAAAACCTTTTCAAATTAAAGGTGCTATTAGCCTTGACACTGAATAAATGGAAAAACAATTTGTCAGGATTTGTTTAGCCAATTCAATTTTCTCTGAAAACTCCTATCTCTTATAGTTCAGTCTTGCCTGCAGGCTTTATGACTGTGGTCTTATTTTAGCTAGTTTTGTGTATGTATGTGAAGCCAAGGACCAACCCTAGGTCCATTCCTCAGGAACCATCTAACCTACTTTTTGAGAAAGGGCCCTGGGAAGCACTCATAACCACCACTCCACCTGGCTTTTTACATAGCTGCTGGGGATGGAACTCAGGTTCTCTTGCTTGCTCAGCAAAAACTTTACCAACCTTCCCGTCCCATAGTTTTTATAGCATCCCACCATGAAATTGACCTCTAGAAAAAAAATAGGGTACGTATTCTTCCTAAGCCGATGCAAGACTAATTTAAGAACGTGGTAGGGGGGTTGTGCTCCTCTCTTTAAAGAGAGCAGACAGGTCAAACCTGCTACTGCTTATTTGTTTATTTTAAATTGCCAAAGTACCTGTTGCTTTCTGGGTGGCTAAGCCACATAAATGGTAGTTTTGTTCCACAAGTCTAGCCCAAAGTCCACATATACTTCCGAGGACATCTTTGAAGACCTTTGATTCCTGGTAGTCTCTGGTTGCCACTTATGGAAGAGCAGAGGCTTCTGTTTGCCCTGACTCCTACTCAGCTTGAGGTGGGAGATGACCTAGTGTCAACTAGGTGATTTAGAGAGGCAGAAAGCCCCAAAGTACAATCAATCAGTATGGGAATGTTGAAGCTGTAGAGAGCCTTTGGGATTCCCTGCCGCAGTCCCCTTATTTTGCGGAAGGGGATGTAATGGAAGGATGTGTGACTCAATCGCGACCACCTGTCATGCACAAGCAACTCTCCCACCATTTCATCTGTCTGCTTCACTTTTCTTACCTGGCCCCTTTGGGTCTCACGCTCTGGGCTGACCGAAAAGCGCCTACCTCCTACAGCCAAAGCAGGCAAAAAAAAAAAAAAAAAAAAAAAAAAAAAAAAATACAGCGTCCTAAGCACCCCACATATAAGCACTAAATATTTCAAAAATCTGAATGTCTTCATTAAACCAAACCAAACCCCTGACCTTTACAGTGTGCTCAGTCTTAAGCTCCCCAGGGTTTTGTGTAGTTGTATGAAAGTGCTGGTTTTTAAGGTGAAGGACGGTGACTCTCGTGAGCCACCGTTTCCAACAGCTGGGGAGTAAAACTGCAGTCACCAGAACGGCCACCCAAGGGGGTTTTCTCACCTCCGCCCCTCCGCCAGCCAGGGCCAAGGCTCCTTCACGGTGGCTTTGAGGTGGGAGTTGGCAGGAGGCCTCCAGACGGGGTGGGCGTCGGTGACATCACCGTCCCTCAGCCTCACGCCCGGGCCTGGCGGTAGTAACGGGGACGCCTACACGCGGGGTGTGTAGCCCTGGATGGCCACGGGAAAGCTCCGGCCCTAAGACGTTTCCCAGAAGCCGCGCCGCGCCCTCTGGAGGCCGCGTGGCTCGCCCCACCGAAGCCGCCCGCCGCGGGCTGACGAGCAGCAGAGCCCTTACAAGGGGAAACGGGTCACAGAGCAGAGCGGTCACCGAGTCACAGGGCTCGGGCACGTGAGGTGGTGGCAGTTACCACCGACAACGGGGGCTGACCTATTTCCTGCGAGTGCGCGCTAGGAGGACGGGTCGCGCTCCTGGGCCTGCGTCCTCCACAGTGCCACAGGGGCTCGGAGAGTCCTTCCAAAAACAAACAAAAAGCAAAGGCGCGAAAGGCGGACCCGGCAGGGAGCACCAAGGGAGAGGCTGCCCCGTGGGTTCTCTGCGCTCGGCCTGACCGGCACAGGACAGCGTGCGCATCCTCGCCCGCTGTGCGTGCGCGTGCCCGCTCACCCGCTGCCGGGCCGGGGGGCGGGGCGCAGCGGGGCGGGGCGGGGCGCGCGAGGAGGGCGGTGGCGGTTGGAGGCCGAGGAGAAAAGGCGGCGGTCCGGGCAGGGCGGAGGCGCAGAGGATTGGGACGGGACGGGCCCCGTGCGTGGTCCGGTCCGGTGCGGGGACGCTGCGGAGCCGCCGGGCGCTAAGGCCAGAGAAGCCAGGGTTTGAGCGGCGCTTCGGCCCGCGCGGGCTGGTGAGTGTGGCGAGGCCGCGGGAGGCTGGCGCGGGGACGCGGGCGGGCGGGCGGGCAGCGGCCCGGACGGCGCGGGCCCCGGGGGCGGCGGGGCCGGTGGAGTCGGCGCAGTTCAGAGGCTTCCGTCCGGCTGGCCCCGTCCGGGTCGCGCCCGGCCGCCCGTGTGGCCTGCCCTTGAGGCTCCCGGCAAATGGCGCCCCGACCCCCGGGGACGCGGAACCGGGTGAGACCCCCACCTCCGCCCCCACCCCCACTGAGCGCAGAGGAGCCCCGGGGGACCCCGGAATGCGTGGCTCGCACCCTCTGCCTCGTAGGGACTTGAGGAGTTTGGGCGCAAACGGGTTAAAGGACGGCGAGGCATCTCCAAGTGTCTCCGCGGGATAAGCGAAGTTGGTAACTTTTCCATTCATGGAAGTGAGAGGCGCGGAGGCTTAGCTGTGGCCCTGGTTAAAGCGAGACTTAGGGATCACCCCCCCCCCCCCCAAGTTCCTGGGTTCCAGCTCGTGGAGTCCCAGATTGGAAGCAGGACAGGGAACGCACGGCGGATTCAAAGTCACTCGGGGATTACATTTTAACCTCGACGGAGGCCTGTGTTTGCCGCGTTTCTCCTGCTCCCCTCTCCCTTCTTTGAGTCCCGTGGTAAATCCCGGATAAAATAGATGCTTGGGAAGGAATTGACCTTTTCTTCCATGATTGCTTTGTTGACTGTGATCCAAGATGAAGTTATTTACGGGCATTCTGGTATCAAAGAGGGTTAACGTTTTTAAAACGAAGTCTCAAAAAGTTTCTGAGGTTCTTTTTTTTATTTGTTCCCTGCTAAATTTCAGGCAAAGTAAGTTACATTAACACGCTCTGCACGCTTTTATGTTAGTTTTCCCAAACAATCCTGTGTTGACTGACAAAGAGACAAAGGATACCATGAAGTATCCCTGTTTGATTTTTCTAAAGCATACAGTTTCGTTGAATCACTCTTCTTTATGCTTAGTCACTGTTTCTTGCTGTAGTAGTTTAGTTGAGGACAACATGTTTTGCTAACTTCTTAGATCACCAGTTTATACCCGATACTTAACATAGGGACATAAGCTTTTGTGTGTGTGTGTGTGTGATTCTAGAAATAGTAGGTGTTTTATGAATGATATAAGAAAACTGGAACTCTAATATTTCTGAATGTTTAGATTTAGGTTTAAAGGGTTTTTTGTTTATTTTTTGTCTTAAAATATAAAATACTTAAATAAAATATTCTTTTAAAAGTAATATTGCATAAAATAATTGCTAACACTTCCCATATGGCTTGAGAGGTGCTTTAAGGGCAGACAAACAGGCTTTAGTTAATGTGTTTACTGTTTGATATAGCATGTTTCTAAAATCTAACGCTTGGATAATCTTCTAAATAAGATTTTAAAACTGCTGTTTATTTAATAAAAGGAATTACTCTTGCTGGGCATTTTCCTGGAGAATATTTTTGCATTTATGTATTCAGTGATAAGAATTGTAAGTTTAAAAGGCTGAATAAATATTACATTTCATATTAGTTACGATGGGATAGAAGAGGGTCAGCTTGAAGTAGTTCCTATATGAATAGGAAAATGTTAGTCTGAATACACCTCCCTCAAAATGTGGGTTTTTTTTTTTTTTTAAACAAAATAGGTTGGGTTTTTTGTTTTTGTTTTTTGTTTTTTTTTGGTTTGTCTTTTTTTTTTTTTTTTTTTTTTTTTAACAGAATGGTTAATGTTAGCACTGGGTAGAGTGGTTCCTCATATAACAGTAAACTTTATAAATTTAAGTAACATTTAAAAGTAGTTGTATATAAATCTGGCTATTGTGTAAAGCAGAGTGACTCCATTTGTGAGTAACTATATTTACTGTTGAACACAGAAATAACTGTAATAAACTTTCAGAAATTCAGTATTGCTTTCTAGGTCCAATAATTGCCTCAAAGTCAAAAGCTGAGGCTTCCTGGAAGCCTCTTCTTGCCATCTTAGACTGAGTCCTTCCTGCCGCTTGACTAGATCTGGTTCCATCTATGTATTCATTTAAATAGGTTCTCATCTGAGTATCATTTAATTTCTGATCCAAGTCCATGATTTTTTTTTCATTTGTGTATTTAGGGGAGAAAATTGTGAGTAGTTAAAACTTTTATTTAAAAATTTTTAACCATGACCAGGTTTAGAAATGACAGCTGTTTGTTTTGATTATATTACATCTGGAGGGATAAGAACATGAACATAAATTTCCATCTCGTTAGCTCATTTTTATATAAAACCAGAAGCAAAGTTTAATAAAATAATTAGAATATAACTTGTTTAGCCATGTGCCTGGTTAGCCTCAGTTGTCAAGTTGACAAAACCTTGAGTCTGAGAGAAGAAGCCTCAATTGAGGAATTGCCTAGGTCATTCTGGCCTGTGAGGCTGTCGGTGCTGGACTGTCTTTAATTGATGTAGGAGGACCTAGCCCTCTGTGGGCAGTCCCATCCCTAGGTAGATGGCCCTGGACTATTTAGGAAAGCTAGCTGAGCATCGGACAGTGAGCAAGCAAAAAAGCAGCATTCCCTCATGGCTTCTGCTCGAGTTCCTACCGCCTGCTCTGGATGCACTGTGACCTGGGAGTGTCAGCAGAAGCAGACCTTTTCCTCCCTGTACTTGTTTTTGGTCCCCGTGTTTTATGTATTGCCTCAGCAGTATAATGAAGGTAGAAAATCAGTGGATTGGGTGTGTGTGCACCATGAGTTGGGGATTTGGTGGGAATTTTAATTTTCCTCATGTGGAGTGGTGAGGCTTTGACCATTCTCTGTTTGTTGTGCTTTGTTTTTACTGTGCTCAATGCAGAATCCAAGCCCTTGCATCTGGTAGGCAAGTGCTCTACTGCTGAGCTCCCTGTCTGGCCTCCACCACCATCACCATCCTTTAAAAGCAGATAAAATAACTGAGGTATAGATTTGTTAACTTCAAAACTAAATGCACCTATTTGATTAGTGGGTCAGCAAGTACTTCTGTTTATTACGTACTAGTACCTCTGACTATACAAAAGATAAGATTTTTCTTAGACAAATTAGACAAGACTGCTTCCATATCAGCCTTACATTAGAACATGTTAGTAGAATTGTTTCCCTAATAACACACACATGTGATGCTAAGCAAAGGCTACGCTGATGCCACTTCAGACTTTGAGGTCATTTTTCTTCACGCCCTGCTCAGGCCCCTGCACGTGTACAGGCATCAACCAATACCTTTCTTTTCAAACCTAGAGCTTTTCCCTATATTCAGTTCTCTAAGGTTGGTTTTTGTTTTTGTTTTTTATTTGAAGGTCAAAATTGAAGTTACTGTTTGATTTATTTTTTCTTTGATTGGCTTTTATGAAATGTTAGGTTTTATAGTCGTATAAGATGCCTGGGACATATTAGGTGATGCTTAATGTTTGAGCACCATTAACTCTGCATGGCTAACTGATGTATTTTGTTTTAAATTAATTTTCTAATGCTAGATATGTACAGGTTTTTTTTTTTTTATCATGTCATGGTGTATTTTCCATGAAATCAAGGATGTCTGAGAATTTATTTTCTTTTCTTTCTTCTTTTATTCATGTATTTACACAAGTGCATATGAAATTGAAGCACAGTTGTGAACTCGGGGAACATAAGAGTTTAGGGGCAGGCATACTTTGGGTGTTCTTAGAGATTATAGTTTTCCTATAGAGCTGGTTATTTAAAAAAAAAAAAGAAAAGATTTATTTTCAGTTGTCCCTAGCACTGCCATAGAAAGTACAGCACAGAAGAGCATCTGTTTTGTAAGAGATCCATGCCTTGTCTTAGGTTCTAGGGGAAGGTCACAAGCTGAAACTAAGGTTGACACACATGGCGCATGGTGAGGGAAAGATGTGTGTCTGTGTGTGTGTCTTTGAGACAGGTAGACATTGGAAACACCCTCAGTTGTATTAACTTTTTCTTAGCATCTTTTAAAATTGTGCTAGTTTATGATTATGTCATCTTGTAGATTTTTGTGACGTTTGTGAAACAGTAGAAGCCACTGTCTTTGTGCCTTGAGTAAGAAGCTCTTGTTTCCTTGTGTGGGAAATGGCGCGTTTAAGGGTTGCTAGTCAGCCATGGAGTAGGAGTTGGCAAACAAAAACTGCTAGAGAAAACTGAAATTATTGTAATTAAAGTTACATCATATACAAATAATTTTTTGTCTAATGAAACTTTTTTAATAATTCTTTTAAGTGTAGCCTACTAGAAATTGATTTGGGTATGTTTAAAAAATGCCATTGAGTTTAATGAAGCACATCTCAAAGTTGAAGCCATAATTTTAACGAAACGTTTTCTACCAGGTCTGGTGGGCCACTATTTAAGGATAAATTAAGGATTGAACTTTTAAACACCTGTAACACAGGATTCATGAACAACTTAAAATACCTTGTGAAGGCATTTTAAATTTTATAATAGTGACCATGATTCAAAACAGGGTGGATTTGGAAGCGCTTTAAAGTTTGAAAGCTAGACTCTCTTTCCAGAAAGGCTATTGGCTATTACTGAACTTTCTTTTTTCTTCTTTTTTTCTTTTTTTTCCCGAGACAGGGTTTCTCTGTGTAGCCCTGGCTGTTCTGGAACTCACTCCGTAGACCAGGCTGGTCTCGAACCCATAAATCTGCCTGCCTCTGCCTCCCAAGTGCTGGGATTAAAGGCATGCACCACCACCGCCCGGCCTGAACTTTCTTTTTTTTTTTTTTTTTTTTTTTTTTCCGGCCTGAACTTTCTTATTTCTTTGTATATTTAACTATAAAACAGGCTTGACCTAGACATGTCAAGAATGGTTAAATTCATATGTTCATATTTAAAACATATGGTCAAAGCAGTGTAATGTGGTGTAATAATTATAAAGAGCTAAAAGATTTTAGCTCTAACTAGCTCTAATCACAAGGTGATTAGGTGTTAGAATAAACTACAAGCAAAATTGTGTAATTTTCATTTGTCAAAGAACATCTTAGAATTGAATCACCAGTTGTTGAAGAGCTGCCTCATGCTCTTAAATTTTTATATGTAAACATGTCTGCTAGTCCACAAACAGTGATAAGATATATGTTTAAGTCCCCTCCTCTGTCACTTACCTAGATAGATGACTTTGGGCAGCCACTTAATACTATTGAACACAATTTTTCTCTGAGTTGTAAGAAATTGACTTAGTATTTGTTAAGGATAAAAGAAGTGTGTATTTGATATTAATCCTTTTTCTAAGTCTACTTCAAAAAGCAATAAACTACTATGTAATGTTCCTCTGGCTACATCTTTATGACATTTTTATTGAGGGAGTAATGTGAAAGAGGCTACTTACTGTGAGACTCAAGAGCCTTTTGCATTCACCTTTGCATGTGAGTCAGAACTGCAGTGCTTACTTTAAACACTTTTCAATGAAGGAATATCAAGCTGTGCTCTGCCTGGTGTGATTGGGTGACAGTGTGGATAATATCATAAAGTGTCCCCACCACACTAAGTTCCAAACCACTGCTTGTGTTTTTAGATTTCTCTCTTAATAACAGTCAAGTTTAACCTCTAGCATGTGAAATAAGCTCAGCCTTATTGCAAAATAAGAAAGCTCCAGCTATTTTCACACTCTAACCCCGCCTCAGTAAGGCTTGTCTTAATTCTTATTAAGCATTTTCATTACTTCATTATAAATATTTGCCATAAATAGTATATCTTTTCCTCTTGTGGTTCTTTTAGTACAACCAGTTTAAATTTAGAGTAAACATTTGCCTGTGGATTTTGTGAGAAAATAATATTAAAAGTATTCATTCAATTCATTGTTATTTATTTATTTTAAAGATTTATTTACATTATTATATCTAAGTACACTGTAGCTGTCTTCAGGAGCATCAGATCTCAATCCGAATGGTAGTGAGCCATCATGTGGTTGCTAGGATTCAAACTCGGGACTTTCAGAAGAGCAGTCAGTGCTTTTAACCACTGAGCCATCTCTCCAGCCCTCATTGTGATTTACTTATAAACACAATTACACATAATTTGGTGTTGAATGTGTTACCGTTTTCCATATCATCATTGAACAAACATTACATTATCAACTCAAGACTGTTCTACTAGAAGGGCTCTGTTAATACCAGCTTAGCTTTAATTATTCCTGTGTGAGGAATAGGAGTCCTCAACCAGAGAGAAAGTTGTTACAATTTGTGGAATGATTACCTACCTGAAACCAAGCTAGAATTTATCTAAATACATGCCAGAGATTTAGCAGCCATATGTAGTCAACGAAGAAAATAGGCTACAGTGTTTTGTTTTGTTTTGTTTTAATATTGTATACTACAGTATAATTAAGTTTGGAAAATGCTCAGTTGAATTGTCTCTTCAGTCTACAATGGAAGAGGCTATTTATTTTGAAATACAAGAGCGGTCTGCATCAGGAAATAGCTCTAGAGGTCTGGAGTTTGGAAGATTTTTAGGCAGGATGTATAGATGAGTTTTCACCCTATAGACGGTAAATGAAAGTTGGAAAAACCTGACACACCCAGAAAGAATGCATAGTGTGAACAAAAAATGACATGAAATCCTGAAGAAAAGTACTATTTAAAGAGAGAGACCATGTATGAAGAGACATAAAAGGGAAATTGCTTAAGTATGATAACCCGGAAGTAAGGAAAGGATTAATAGTCCAAAAGGAGTTAGTAATTCTAATGATACAGCAACGGTGATGAGCTGGAGGAGGAAAGAATAAAACTTAGGTGATGCCTGCAAAAGATGAGAATTATTTAACTTCTCACCACTAATAGAAACAAAGAAAGCAATTAAAGATTTAGGGGGAAAAATGCATTGAAGAAGCACAGTTATAATTAAATTGGCATATTTTGCTTTTGCTTTCTCTTATTTTTGGTATAAACTTTGCTTGATGAAATGTTAAAATGAATCAGTTTTAAGATGAGAGTGTGTCTATAATCCCTCTTGTTTTTTGTTTTTTTTTTTTTTAAAAGATTTATTTATTTATTATATGTAAGTACACTGTAGCTGTCCTCAGATACTCAAGAGGGCATCAGATTTTGTTACGGATGGTTGTGAGCCACCATGTGGTTGCTGGGATTTGAACTCGGGACCTTCGGAAGAGCAGTCAACTTAACCACTGAGCCATCCACTGAGCCATCTCGCCAGCCCCACCCCTCTTGTTATTTAATAGATAACTGCTTCTCTACCCTTAAACTATTAGTGATAATCACTTCCTAAACTTACTAAATGACTGAGCTCCATTGACAAGCACATACCACTCATAATTGGCCCAATTCCCATTTGGCTTCATTTTTCAGAAATTTATAGCATATCATCACAATCCATTAATATTAGGAATTCTGAACGTTTTGTCAATTCATATGCTGTTTCTTTAGAAGCGAATGTCTCACTCTTTTAAAACTTACCTGGCCTAGCCCTTTCCTATGTGAATAATCATCTCTGTGCTACCATTTTCCATGTATTGATTCCATAATATGAAATTATCCAGTATTTTCCTGATACACTTGCTGTATATTTTAGTTAAGCCTTTGGTAATTTGTAGAATTGATTATGACCATATGAAGAGGTCAGTAGATAAAGTAGATAAACATGAATTCATTTGTTTTGCAGGGAGGAAAGAAACTAATGAAATTTTGGCTAAATGTCATAATGAAATGCAGACTATTCTCCACGACATGATGAGAGACCTGCAGTTAGGCACACCAAAGTCAGGCTCATTGAAATTGAAAAGCTAAAATCTAGTAGTCTCTGAAAGTTAGGAGCTGAAAATAGCACTGTTGTTAGAATTTATTTCGTATACAATACTTAATATAGTTTGAGTATTCTAAGTGCTTAAGTTCCTGTAAGAGGTATTATTAATCATGTCAAATTAACCACTTAAGTGTTTTTATATACTTTATATATTTCATTTTAATAATAATCAAGTATATCAGTGGTTTGATTTATTATGCAGTTTTGATTTATATTTATTTATCTATTTGTCTGTCTGTTTTATCTTTTTCTATTTCAAAAACTAGAGCTGGACTGGCCATTATGGAGGAAGAGGTACAGCAGCACTCACACTGTATGAACTGTGTCAGTAGACGGTGTATGACCAGACCAGAGCCTGGGGTTTCCTGTGACTTGATTGGCTGTCCATTGGTTTGTGGAGCAGTTTTCCATTCTTGTAAAGCTGACGAACATCGGCTCTTGTGTCCCTTTGAACGAGTAGCTTGCTTAAATAGAAACTTTGGATGTCCATTTACCCTGGCACGAAATAAAGTTGCTGAACATCTAGAAATGTGTCCTGCAAGTGTGGTGTGCTGTACTATGGAATGGAATCGATGGCCCGTTAGTTATTCAGACCGGAAGTCATATGAAAGTCTAAGCAGAGATGTTGATGAAGTGGCACAATTAGACATGGCTTTGGCTCTTCAAGATCAAAGAATGCTTTTGGAATCTCTTAAAGTAGCCACCATGATGTCAAAAGCAACTGATAAAATATCTGAACCTAGAGAACAAATCTCAGTGAAATCAAGTGTTCAGGAAATACCACGTACTAACGGGTTGGTATCCGTTGATGAAGAATCCTATGGTGCACTTTATCAAGCTACTGTAGAAACAACCAGAAGTTTGGCTGCTGCTTTAGATATCCTAAATTCTGCCACAAGAGACATTGGCATGTTAAATACAAGTCTCCATGCTACTGCGAATGAAATGGATGAGGAGAATAACAAAGAAAGCTTCCAGGACAAAAACTTGAAAGACCAGGACCACCTTGATGAGGGTGAGATAGGGGCAGTAGGTGGAGTTGATTATAGTGGCACAAGTCAGAATGCTCAGGCTGAACAAAATGGCTCAAGTGATTTGTTATGTGACTTAAATCCAAGTTCTAATGGTACTTCTGCTCTTTGCAATGGCTTTCCTTTGGAAAAGATGTGTATTCAGGTCAAAGGCCAGGATCAAAATTTTCATGGTGATTCCACAGAAAGTAATATAACAAATGGAGATTGTGTGGAAGCTGATGGTACTTCAGAACCTTCCAGTTCACTTGTAGTACCAGAACAACTGAGGGAAATAAGTCCTTTCAGTGCTTTGCCAGATAGTACATTTCAGCAAATCCTCATGCCAGATGAAGACGATGAGAAGGACTTGTGTTGGAAAAAAGTAGACTTGGGAGACTTGAAGGATGTTAATGGTTCACCTTTCAGTCATGCGCCTTCATTCAAGTTTCTTTCTAATTCATGGTATATACCAAAGGAAGACAAAGCAGTTGATACATCAGATTTAGAAGTTGCAGAAGATCCCATGGGCCTCCAAGGAATAGATCTGATTACAGCAGCATTACTGTTTTGTCTGGGAGATTCTCCAGGTGGGAGAGGTATATCTGATAGCCGCATGACTGATGTTTATCACGTTGACTTTGGGACACAGACTTTTTCACTTCCATCTGCAATATTAGCTACAAATACAATGGTTGGAGAAATAGCTTCGGCTTCAGCTTGTGATCATGCCAATCCACAGCTTTCAAATCCAAGCCCTTTTCAGACACTTGGGCTGGACTTAGTTTTGGAATGTGTTGCTAGGTACCAGCCTAAGCAGCGTTCAATGTTTACCTTTGTATGCGGACAGCTATTTAGAAGAAAAGAATTTTCTTCCCATTTTAAGAATGTGCATGGTGACATTCATGCTGGACTCAATGGATGGATGGAACAGAGGTGTCCTTTAGCTTATTATGGTTGTACCTATTCTCAGCGTAGATTTTGCCCATCGACACAAGGAGCAAAGATCATACATGATCGCCATTTAAGGTCATTTGGAGTTCAGCCATGTGTATCTACAGTATTAGAAGAACCTTCTAGAAACTGTGTGTTGGGATTGCGTAGTGACCATCTAAGTAGTCTCCCTTTTGAGGTACTCCAACATATTGCAGGCTTCCTTGACGGCTTCAGTTTATGCCAGCTTGCATGTGTATCCCGGCTAATGAGGGACGTTTGTGGCAGTTTACTTCAGTCTCGTGGAATGGTAATCTTGCAGTGGGGGAAGAAGAAGTATCCGGAAGGAAATTCATCATGGCAGATAAAAGAGAAGGTCAGTTTAATTTTGACTTTAAACCTCTTAGCATCAAGTAGTCACTTACTCGTGCTATATACAATATATCTAATAAGTTTTCACTAAACTGGGCGTGGTGGTGCACGCCTTTAATCCCAGCACTCCGGAGGCAGAGGCAGGCGGATTTCTGACTTCGAGGCAGGCCGGGTCTACAAAGTGAGTTCCAGGACAGCCAGGGCTACACAGAGAAACCCTGTCTTAAAAAAAAAAAAAAAAAAAAAAAGTTTTCACAGTGACTGCATCTTACCATGTACTAAGTCATCATGATGTCCTTTAAAGGTGATCATAAAAGACTAAAGTCATTAGAATTCTTAGCCACATCACTGGCATTTCATAGATTTCTTGAATCCTAATTCTGTTGTTATATTGTAATCTAACAACTTTGTGACCCTGTTACTGCCTGTCCTCTTCTAGTTTTCACTGAAACATTTCAGCATAAGACAGTTGAGGAATGGAGAAAAGAATTTTCTTGGGCCTTCCCTTCAATTGTCTCTATTTTTAATGGTCTTTTTCAGGATGACAAAAAAAATGTAACTATTATCACAGTCACCCTAGTAAGTAAGTAGCCAACAAACTCTGGATGGTGGTCTTAATGTGGGGGTGAGGCTGATGTGCAAGATGAGGCATAGCTTAGAGACTTTGTTACCATTTATGGCAAAAGAAGCATGCATATTATTTAGAAAATTGATATGGAAATTTAAGCAGACTTAAATTTTAACTCCATTCTGCTTTTGCCTAGTTTCTTCTATTTGATGCACTATCCAAGACATCCCAGGTAACAGTGACTAAAGACCCATCACACAAATCTACATATAACAACTTGCATAAACAGTATTTAGCTGCACAGCATTCAGAATCATGGAACTTTATTCTTGACCCTAGGTTTTGTCTTAGTGTTCCAGTCTTTAAAAAAAAAAAAAATCTGTGTCTCTTTTTCTGTTTTCTTGAGGCTTTGACTAATTTTTTTCCCCCAAGAATAAGTTCTGGTGACAAAATTTCTTCAGCTAGCTATATGTGAGTACTTTAATTTAGATGTGTCTCTGTCTTTTGGAATAAGATAGTGTAGTTGCTTTTGTCCTTAGTCACTAGTATTTATATATGGAATGAATTATTTTCTGGTAATGTCTACAGAGACCTGATCTTGAAGATTAAATTGGTATCATTTATACAGATTCCATATCAGTATGCTCCTGTTTTCCATGTTGAGCCTAAACCACAATATAGAAGCATCCAGTGAGCATCTCTGCTTGATTATCCCACAGCTTCCTTAGACTCCGAGTGTCCAGCTTACTCTTCCCCTCCAGCCACTTAACTGTCAGGGAGTAGCAGCTTTGCTTATTAAGCTGCCTAAACCAGAGACTCGGGAGTTAGGGTTGACTCTTTTCTGTCCTCTTTATTCCCACATTGTAGTTGGTTGGTCCTTTCATACCCCTCCCTCAGGCTCGCCTCCCCATCTCACCTCTAGTTCTTTCTGGGTTACTACCACAGTTTCCTTTCAGTTTCTACTTCAGTTAGGCTCTTCTCCAGTATATAAGGTCTGTATAAAAGGTAAAAGTATATATTTTTAAGTATATTTATGAAGTTGATGCAGTGCTTAAGTCTTAATATTTATCCATTGCCTCAGAGTTAGAGACCAACCCCTTAATGAACATTTAAAATGTCTCATAATCTTATCCTTACCTCTTCAGTTTCCTCCTGCGACTTCACACTCTAGTTACATTAACTTACAGTTTTGATGTTTTATTTCTTCCTTAAAGCTTTTGCATATGCTTCCCTCATATCCACACTAAAATATCTGTGGTGTGCCGGGTAGGCATTTTTACATTACTTTCATTAACCTATTACTGCCTCCATTTTACAAACGAAACAGTAATGTATCAAATGCTTATTTATTGTAGTACTAGAGGTTGAGCCTGGGAGTTACCTTGTGCTATGCAAATACTCTTCCTTAGCTGATTCCCAACTCTCTTTTTCCTTTGTACTCTAATTGAGAGTTGCACTAAATTAACAAGGCTCAGTAATCTAGACAGGACTTCAATTTATAATCTTCCTGCCTCATCCCCTAGGTGGCTGGGATTATAGACCTGTGCTACCAGGTTTGACAACAAGGAGGGCCGTTACTGTCAGCTGGAAAGTGATTCTGTTCTCACAGGATTTTAAGGCATCTGGTAACTTTGGAAGCCTTTATTACCATGCTTTCCTGAGAAAGTGTTGTGAACACGTCCTCACCCTCGTGCTCCTCTGTCCGGAGCAGCCATGGTTAGCATGTGGAGCTGGCCTTCTGCCCTTGTAGCTTTCCTGTCATGTAGATTAAACCAACTGCAGATAAAAAATACTTAAGGGGGAAATGTACTGAACATGCACAGTGCACAGACTTTCCTTATTCCATTATTCCCTAAACAATGTATTGTAACTGCACAACACTTACATTGTATTAGTTATTATAAGTAACCTAGACATGCTGTAAAGTTTATGGAGGAAATGGATACTCCATTTTATATAATCGACTTGAATATCACATTTTTGATATTTGTGAAGTTTCTAGAACCAACTCCCATGGATCCCAAAGGAGTTTTTACAGTGTTCTTTCATTAGACATTTGTTTACACTAGAATGCATCAGCTGCTTCTGTTTCAAATGTGCTTTTTAGGTAGTTTCCCCTTACTCTGCATTCATGTTTATCCTCTTATGTCCAGGAAGTGTTAGGTATAGAAAAGATTTTACAATACTACTGCTTAAAATAGGATTTTAGTGGTTTTGAGACTGGGTCTCACTATTGTAGCCCAGTCTGATGACCACCCTCCTCAGCTTCCTAAGTTTGAGAGTGACAGGTGTGAGCCATCATGGCTGTCTTTACAGAAACTCCCTGAATGTAATTTTAACCAATTGAAGTTTTTATTGTTGCTGGCCACTGTTACTCCTGGTAAACAGTAAGGAGAGAACCAGCTCTTTACTACCTGGTAATCTGCAACAGCGATTCCCAACCTTTTTATAAAAGCTGGGACCCTTGAGCATAGATTTCCCCCCCAACCAGAACATTATTTTTGTTGCTAATTCATAACTGTAATTTTGCTAGTAATGAACTGGAAAGTAAATATCTGTTTTCCGATAGTTTTAGGTGAGCCCTGTGAAAAGGTGATTCATGATCCATAAGTTGAGAACCACTGGTCTAAAGTATTATTAGTCTACTTCATGGAGTAAAAGGAATGGAAGAAAAACCTGGAGAAGAAAAGAGAAGGATACTTGGGTCATCACCATCTCTAGCTGATAGAGAGTTATGGACAGGCAACTGAATAGCAAAAAATAATGTACAATATATAGTATTTTAGGAAGTGGCTATGAATTTATAAAGTTATATTTAAAAAATAATCAGTATATCAGGTTTGATGTTATTTTTAATGTTGAATTTTATTTATTTATTGGTTGAACTGATATTCATTTTTAAATGTTTGACAAACACGAATAACAATGGATTTACTCCTTTTTAATTTTTAGCTATTTAAAACTATGTTTTGTATTTCTCTAGCAAAAGAAAAGAAGCATGCAGGTAGAGCAGAGTAAAAAGGCCATTCTGAGTTTCTGTATATTAGATTATTTAAATCTGAAGTAGGATTTTCTTCTAGGTATGGCGATTCAGTACTGCATTTTGTTCTGTTAATGACTGGAAATTTGCTGACATCCTGAGCATGGCTGACCACTTGAAGAACTGCAGTTACAACGTGATAGAGAAACGGGAGGAAGCCATCCCATTGCCGTGTATGTGTGTGACTCGAGAGCTTACAAAAGAAGGACGTTCCCTGCGCTCAGTTTTAAAGCCTGTGCTTTAAGGCTGTAACTTCTTCACTTGCACACACATGCAAGCACCTGGTATCAGTTCTTTGTATGATGTGATACTTTATTAATGCATTAAAGACTACAACTAGCCAAATTGATTGTCACTATGTATATACTGTTTTGCAGTGACATATATTTTTATAATGTACTATTAGTTAGAAAAATGTTGCCTTAATATTTGAAATGTGTGAAATTGTTGGGACATGCTAGACAGGGTGATCTTTTCTGCATAATGTTAGTATTAATGGTGTGCACATTTAAATTCTGAAATCTTTGCTCCTCAAACTAAAACGATCTTGACCAAAACAATTCTTTATATTTTCTATGGATTGAAGCCCATGTTATCAAAAAGGAAAACTTTGATTCGAAATTTTTGTTGCATAGATTTTTCACATAATACATTTGATGTTGAAACACTGCCATAAGATTATAATCAAGTTTTCCTGGTACTTTCATAATTATTGATCACAAGTGTAATACAGTATTCACATAAGGCACAATAGTGACTTCATGTCTTTAAAACAACATACAAAGATATTTTATCTTCTGTTCTTAAAACTCTTATGCAAAAAATGGTCATATGCAGGTCTTTTTTTTTCGTTAAATACCGTATCTGAAGAGTTGTGGCACAATGTATTATATGACAGATTAAAGTGAAAACAAAGGAAGCCTGTGAATTTAACTTGAAAATTTTCATGGTATTTCATATTTTCTAGGTATCCAATGTTTGAAAAGAAAATATACCTCACTAAAAGTTTGAGTTTGGAATATTGTTCGAATAAACTTCAAATATTCAGAATACAAAGGGTTTGACTTTTTGAGGGGCCTTAAAAATGTTCTGCTTTTGATATTTGTAAGACTTTTTTTTTTTTTTTTGTCCCGAGACAGGGTTTCTCTATGTAGCTGTGGCTGTCCTGGAACTCACTCTGTACACAAGGCTGGCCTCAAACTCAGAAATCCTCCTGTCTCTGCCTCCCAAGTGCTGGGATAAGACATTATTTTAAGACCTTTAAAAATGTGAAAATTCAAAGTGTTTGTAAAATAACGTTAAGCAGAAATCTGTCTTGGTTGATAATATTTGTGAAACATTTCCAGTTTTGCTTCACATATTTCTCAGAAAGTAAGAATTGTCTCTTTTTTGTAAACATCAAGTGTGGTAATGAAATAGTCAAAAAACCTATAGGCTTCCATGTTCACATAATGTGCTTATTAAAGAAATGAACATACATTGTCAGCATTTAGAAGTAAGTTGTGAAGACAGGGACATTAAGTGATTTGTCCAGTTAAATTCTGGCATTGGTAAGCGGAAATGGTTATTAATGTGAAACCTCAAGTGTATATTTTCTTTCTCCGTTGTTTTGAGAGTACTCTGTGGGTAGATTCATATGTCCCATATATTAGTCAGAGTGGGAAGCTGATTCATATGTCCCATATATAGTAGTTAGGGTGGGAAGAGGGTCTTCCCTGGGCATTACTGATGAATTCTCAATTGCTTGTGATTTGTTTTGACAAAATGTAGCAGTAAAGATTAATCACTTGTTTTGCCTCACCTGTCATTTAACTTACAAGGATTCGTCATTTCAGTGCTTAAATTTCTTTTTCAACTGTGAGACTGAATTGCATTTAAATAACACCACCACCACCTCCATCTTTATTTCTGCCAAAAGGTAGAAATAAGAATCAAATATGACAGAATATAACTTTTCTGAAGATTGTTTCTATAGTTAGGCAACACAAGCAATTAACCTTTTGTTTTATGTTTGTACTTTTTAAAGTTCATGGTTTGTAAGTTTAAATCTATTTCCAGACAGTTAACATTTTTTTTACCTTTCTTGAATGAGATGGATATTTTAATAATAGCATATGTACAATGAAAACTATTTCTACTTTTTATTCTGTTCAAATAAATATTTTTTTCAATTAATTTTGGGTCAAAAAAACAATAGTTAGGTACTAGACATGTATCTCCAGGCGAGGCAAGCATAGTCTAGCTGCTTTCTTTAGCCTGTTATTCATGCAGTCAGTTTTAGATAACCAGAAGTGTGGATGCTTACTGAGACAATTAGACATGGGAACAAGTGTGGAATTTTACATGAGTTTCTGGATCAGAAAACATAACTCGTTCTTCAGGGTAGTTAGTATTTAAATGCTGCTGATATCACTGCCATTTTAGCCATCAATCCTTCATGTGAAAGCAACTTAGGGAGACATAGGAACTAAAAAGTTGAATGTATTTGCTTAATAAAACAGTTTTAATCCTAATACATAAAATCTTAAAAAATACAATAACTATAGTTTACAAAAATTGAGATCAACCATGTGGTAAGTAAAGTAATTCTTATTTAAGAAAATGTCAAATTTAAGTTAAAACAGAAGTTGAACATGATGGGTGTTTACAAGTTTATTAGCATCATAAAAAGTATTCCTCTTTGTTTTTTGAACATCTGTATGCGATCAGGTGTTTGGATGGCAAACCTGGGATGTTGCATGAGTACTCTAAAGTACTGTGAACTGCAGCCAAAATAAAAGCCACTTAGAAGCTACTGTAAAGCTCTTCAAAGTTCTCATGTAATCATAGGCAATAATTTTTCCTAAAATAAAGTTAAGATGTGGCCTTCAAAGAAAGCTAATTTTTGTTTTGTTTTTTTTTTGTTTTTCAAGACAGGGTTTCTCTGTGTAGCCCTGGCTGTCCTGGAACTCACTTTGTAGACCAGGCTGACCTTGAACTCAGAAATCTGCCTGCCTCTGCCTCTCAAGTGCTGGAATTAAAGGCGTGCGCCACCACCGCCTGGCTAGAAAAATAAAATATTATCAGGCCAATTATATTTATTAAATAAAGAAAAGGCTGTCTCTTAAAAAGTGGTAGCTCCAGGAACTTTAAAATGTATAAAGTTTGTTTTCTTTGTCATCACATTATTATGTGTTTAAATTAGTTAACTGAACAACTTAGTATTTCACCAAAATAATATCAGACACTTGAAACCTAACTGAAAACCCATACTGTGATTAACTCTGAGCAGGTAGCTGTCCAGGCTCAGCAACACACCATGGCATGGACATTGATATTAGCAAGGGTTTGCTTTGAAAGAACACTTGGATTTCCAAACTGTATTCAAAGGTTTGGAACAGCAGAACACTTGGGAGCGTGGCCTGTCATGTGTCTTCTACTCATCGTCTATTCATTCCGTCACAGGGCTGCTCACTGGCCACACGTTTGCCCTTATTGGATTTTTGCTACTATGTGTTTGTACTTTCTAATCTTTCCAGGTAGACATATTGACCTTTTTTGGTTTCTGTTTTATTTGACTCGTCCAGAATAATTGTTTCTTAGAGTTCTGATTGAAATCGGGAAGTTCCAGCTGATTTATGATGGAAGGATGAGTCTTATATTCTGCAAAGACTCTTGAGCTACTCCTCTGAACATTCTCAAAGATTGTCAGCCTCAAGTTGTAGTCACCAGATTTTCTTGTAGAAGGAAATGTTTAAGGACCAGCAGAAATTATAATACAAAGGTACTCAGGTGTGTGTTCTGCTCAGAGTTTTCAATAAGATATGCTGGGCTTCATTGCTGTAAGACATTGAGTATGGACCTCCTTCATGCTATCCTTAGTCTTCCTCATTTTGTTTGATGGGTTTTTAATTCCTAGTCTTTCCAGATAACATCCCCTATGTTTTCCCAGTTCTACTTCATTTCAGAGTTTATATTCCAGACTTTGAATTCTGAGTTCTGTGTGATTACTGAAGGAATATGATTTAGTCTCTAAATTTTCTTGACCCTATTGCCTGTTTCTTACTTTATTCTTACTTTATTTTACTTAGGTTTTCCATTTTTTGTTGTTTTCTAAGACAAATTACAAGTTGTTATTTTATATTGTTCTTTATTTTTAAAGTAAGTTCCTTAGGGTTTTTTTTTTTTCCACTTAAAAAACAAAAAAGAGCATTTCTTTGTTGTGCTTGCTTTTTCGACCAATTTCAGATTGAGGGATTCCAGTTTCTGCTTACCTGTCCATGTTCTACAACTTCACTTTAGTTTCCTGTAGCTCCTTTTGCATTTCACGGATTTTTTCATATTCTTGTTTTTCTCTATAAGTAACTTATACTTATATTCTATTAACATGAACTGCATCCTGGATTTCCAACACTCTTTCAAAATCATCATAGTTCATTTGAAGTTTTTCAGTTAGCATCAAAATAGTCTGGCAACTAGGCAATTCATAATTCTCAAAATGTAGCTCATAGCCAAGTGTAGATGTGGTGGTTATCCACAGCATTTACATGTTTTACAATCATAATCTTTTCATTTCCTATTTTCTTTTTTTCTGACTGTCATATGCTTTCTTCTCAAGAGCAAATTGCTAACTACCAGCCTATCCTCTGGTTTCTGCTGTGACCCTTGAGCTGCTGAGGAAACCCTGAGTTGGGTGCAGCTGTGCTCCGCCATGCACTACTTTTACACACATTTTGCTATAAAAATGTTCTGTGAAAATATTTTCTTTCTGCTGCATTTATTCAATTCCTAATGAGCTTACAAAGAAAACCTTTTAAATTTTAATACTTCTTTGACAAATTCCAAACACAGATCTGCTGCTTCTGTAGTACTGACATCCCACATGTTCTAAGAGTTGCTGACTGATGAAGATCATTGCAGGCTCAGGTTTTACTGGTGAACATTATGTTTTTAAAATTTGTAAAACTCGGTCTTCTCAACTTCAGCATCTTTAGAGTGGCCTCATCCTCTGCTGATAGGGAAAAGCTGGAGTTTCTGCATGGCTTTTATATTGGCCTACTAGGTTGTTATTTGAGCAACGTGTTGGTTTCTGACTTTAGTAGTTAGCAGGATAAAGGACAGGCATTAGAATGGAGGGCAATATCTAAGATGACTTTTTTTCTCAGCCTCCCTCACCAGAGATATACAGTAACGCTTTGTCAGTTTTATTCTGTTTCTGTGAGACCTCACAGATCTCTTGGGGTGAGAAGTTACAACCTATGTTAAGGTCTCCAGGTGATCCTAATACAGAGGAAGAGGCAATTTAATTTTTTTTTAAATTTAAAATTACATCCTTTTTCTCTTTCCCTTTCCTTCCTCTAGCCCCTTCCATGTACCTCACTTGCTATCTCTGACTCATGCCCTCTTCTCACGTTTGCATCCGTGCATGCATGTGTGTGGGTGAGTGTGCACATTGCACACACTCATTTGCAAATCTACAGCCTGCGCAGTGCATGACTGTTACTCACATGGATGTGCTCGCAGGCCCGCCCACTTGGTATTGGATAGCCAACAGGGGCTCTTTTTCCTTAAGAAAACTTTCTCCCTCTCAGTACTCCTTAGCTGAATAGTTCTCTGTATACTTGAAGCCTCATGAGCAATCCTAAAGGAAAGCCTGTGTGTTATTCAGGTGAGTATGTGGGTGTGTACATATTTGAAATCCTAAAGAGCCATAATTTATTAAGATTAATAGTTATATATGTTGTCTTAATTTTCTAACTGTGTGACAAAATTCATTGGGTACTCTGACTTGGATTTTCTTAACAGCAATATTTAAAATTTTCATAATATCTTACTAATATTTATTTTCTTTAAAATAAATTATCATCAGTATCCTTTAGCCTGGTAGTCTAATTCTCTTTAGTAATTGGAAACCTATGAATACCCAGGGTTTTTAAAATAAGACAAGTGCAGAAGAGGAGAGATACTGGATTCAGTCCTGTGAAGATGCTCAGTGAGCATCCCATCACCCGATCAGGAGGAAACACTAAGTAGAGCTGTCTGGACATCAGGCCAGAGGATCTGGGGGGGGTGGGGGGGGGCGGGGTTGTTTTTGTTTTTGGTCTTTGAATTATTTGCATATATCAATGTTGTTGCTGTTCTTATCTGTCCATTCACATTTAATATGAAAACCTTAGTACTGGAAATCATGTTTTCAGAAAGACTCAGACACATTAAAGGTATGGGAGTTTGTGTAACTAAAGAGGTTTAATTTGTAGAGATTTTACTTAGATTTTGTAAAACAGTTTTGTGTATTCCATTCGCAACTAAAAGACATGGGGTTTATGTTTTAAATATTGTGAGGAAAGGATCTTCAAACATTTTAAAGTTTGAGTCATGAGTGGCACACCACATTGGAAGCATATGTGATGGGGACCTGCAGAGTTGGTTATTAAGAAGTACAGTTAAATGAAAGCACTTAGGCCAAATCTCTGGACAAAATTTATGCATGGAAATAATTTTTTTGATACTTTGCTTGTGTGGTTATCTAAATGTTGCTGTAGATCATCTTACATTCTTAATAATTATGGAGTGGAGTTTTGGTTGTGCCTTTAAAAACAGATGTACTGACTAGCTCGTTCCATTCTGCCTAAATTTCAGTAAAGCTTAGGTATAGTGAAATCTTTTCTAAATTATGAGAAAGGCTGGCTAATTTTGAAGATACCTTTTATATAACTACTTAATGTTCTTCAGGAGATTGTTTAAAAGATAATAAATTGAAAGCAGTTTTCAATTTCTAATTTTATTAGAATATTGACAATTGAGACTATTGAGGCACTCAGTCTAAGAGAAATGTGTCCTGGTAAGGGTCACTCTAAGACTTCCCAGATGCAGAAAGAGAAGGCACATTTAAATAAAAAGTTACTTTAGCAAGTGCCATCCTCTGAGTATTGGTTCTTATTGTTAGGCAATACCAAGAGGAAATGAACTAATGAAGTGTGGGATGTTGCCTTGGAACTCCTTTTCAATACTGAGACATTTTACTAACGGTTTATGAAATTTTGTTGCACCTGCAGCTGAAAAATTTCACTGTATATGTGTAAGTGTATCTGACATCTAATCTTCAAAATCATCTTGTTTTATTAATAGGATCTTGAAGTTTGTTACCTTAGAACACTTCAAAAATTTCTAGTATTGATGTTCCATTGTATTAAATGTAGAGCAACTTGGTGTAAATATAATGACAGAGAGTAAATTTGGGTTACAGACGTGACTCCTTAACACAGTCTGTAGAAACACAGTAAAAGTCACTGATAGAGGTCTTTTAAGGCAGTGCTTCTGCACCTTCCTAGTGCTGTAACCCTTTAATACAGTTTCTCATGTGCTGGTCACCCCCAACCATAAAATTACTTAATTGCTATTTCATAATTGTAATTTTGCTACTGTTATGAATTGTAATGATATTTGATATAAGAGCCACAAAAGGGTCACAACTACAGGTTGAGAATCACTGTTTTAATTTTTCAGCCTTTTGACATGCTAGATTGAAGTTTCTATTCTTTACAATGAGGGGAAAACATTTCAGAGCAAACTGACAATGGAAATAAACTATTTCCTTTTTCATTAATTCATAGTTTTTAGCATCTTCAAAATCATTTTATTAGCTTGTTTGCCTGATTATGTTAGGTAATGACTCTTCCATATAACTAGTTCTAGTGGTATAATAGTTTGTGTATTGAAAGAAATAAAATTACGTCTCAGTTGAATTCTTCATATCAAATTTATAAGTCAAATTATCCTTAGCCATTAAAGACAGTCATTTTTGTCTTTTTTATGTAAATTATTCAAATTTATTCTCAGAAAAGATAAGTAAACTGGTAAATGTTTAATATGTTTCAGAAAAACTGATGAGACAGTTTTTTATGTGCTATTAAGTGATAGTTATGAGCTAGTGATAAAAGAACGTTAGCAAGGATGTCGCTACATCCTTGATAAAAGAACAAAGGAGTTGGGGCTGGAATAATAGCTCAGTTGGTAAAGCCCTTGCCATACAAGCTCCGGAGCATGAGGGTGTGTCCCAGAGGTGTGGTGGCACACATGTGTAATCCCAGAGCTGGGGAGGTGGACCTCTCACTGCCAGCCAGTTTAGCCCAGTTGAAATCCTGGCCAGCAAGAGATGCTGCTTCAACAGAGGTGAACCGTGTTCCGGAGAGGATAGCTAAACGAGGTTGGCTTCTGGCCTCCACCATAGAAGCCTACACTAGCTCTTAGACAAGTGAACAAACCTGCTTTTTGCTGTCCCAGAGTACGAATTTTTTTTTTTTTTTAATGTTGCAAGTCTTATTTTTTTTGTAAGTAATTGTTATTGATATGTATTCTGTGGCTTAAATTTTCTAATGAGATAATCAAAATTCCTAGATTAATTATATGTAGCTTTAAAGAGCCTGGTCTGCTGAGTAACTTAATTTAGTGGTTTTCATCTTTATTTAAATAATGTGTTCAGCCTCTCTCTTTGGATTTAACAGTAAACAGGTTGTAGTTTTGAAACATTTTAAATATAGCATTCAGGTTTAGCCATTATAGAAATGAAAATAATACCACCATGTGCTCCACAGTAAAGTTCCTCAGTAATTGTTAGTTGACTGCCTTTTCCTGATCACTGAAACTGATTTGCTTGTTCTTCCGTAGAGAACGATGCTGCTTTCTCACATAGCCCAGTAGCCCTGACTTGAAACATCTTAGTGAACATGACTTGTAAAGATCTGAATTTTGTGTTTAAAACATTAAGGCTGTATTGTTCATCTGGATGGATTTACATCCAGAAAGATAACTGTACTCACCCCACATGCCGTGTACCTTCCACTGTAACCTTGGTTTGTGTGTGTGTGTTTTTTTCATGAATTACACTCATCAGTGTTTTTTAAGTGCAGGAGGATGTGGTATTGAAAAAAAAAAATGTACAGCGCTAGACTCAAAAAGCCACACGTGATTCCATTTATATGAGCCATTTAGAATAGGTGAGTCCAGAGAAAGGAGTTAGATTAGTGGTTACCAAGGGAAAGGGGATGTCTTCTTAGGGAGTATAGCGTCTCCTTTTGGGCTAGTAGAAGTCTCTAGAACATAACAGTGATGATGGTGGTACAGTATTGGGGGTGGGGTGATTACCACAAATCATATACCTTAAGATGGTAAATTTAGGTTCGATGTACTCTTGCTAAAATTGTTTTCTGAGAAAGATGTGGTGTTCGAGGTCATTAAATCTCCCCAAGAGACAGTGTTCCCACAGCTTATGAGTGTTCAAGCTGTGGTTTGGGATTAATTTACGGGAGCATTAATGATATAGCAGATTAATTAGGTTAAAGTTCTCAGGAAAGCTCACGGGTCCCATCCGAGGCCCGATGATGGCAGTAGAAATCAAGCTAATTATTTTGTCACAGTTTCTTTATATTGAGGACAACTGTGACTTGGTCATTTCCTCTGTTGGTGTTTGCTTTTCACTCTTTGCATTTTGTTTTGACCTCTGTGACATTTAAAACTGTGTTTCAAAACCATGCTTTGACAAAAAAATTTATTATGTTTTTTTTCAAGTTTTATACTTTATATTCTTTTTAAAGAGCAAATGCAATTGTGTATTTATTAGGCAAGATTTAATAAATTGAACTGTGAAATTTTTTTAATCCTTCTGAATTGTCTTGTGGAAAAGAAACTACTTGAGTCTTGAGCTCTTTAACATGTAAGGATCATTCAGGATTTGGTGAGGTTGAAGTTGTTACTGTGCGTAATGCATACTTATTCCACGTGTGTAGGCTTGACTTTGGGTGGCTTTTCAACTTTCAAGTTTTACAAGTAATTATTATTATTATTATTATTATTATTATTATTATTATTTTGACCTTTACCGTCTTATAATAATGCCAGACCAATGGACAAATACCAGTAGAGCAAAGGGTTTAGGGAAAGATTTACTTAAAAATGTTTATCCACATAATTCTCCAAATACATCAAGAGGTGTTCTTCAGCATTTTATGTTTATATGATCATAAGCAATTCCCTCAAAGAATTCTGTTATTTCTCACGATTCTGAGAGGAGTTGCTTTCAAACCATTTGAAATTAATGACTGCACAGAGTGCTATGAAACCAACTTTGCAAAATTGTGGACTCAACGATTAAAAGTTAAATTGCTTTGCAAATAGCTGTGCTTGTCGTATAATTGGGAGTATTCATGCCAGTTAAAGGGTATGTCCTCCAAATGGAATGACAATAAGTATAATTAAATGAGATCAACACAATGAAGATGATACAGTGGACGAACGAGATCATCAGATAAACAGACGAGAAGAGACTTGTACTACAATAGCTCCACTTAGGCGCACAACCCGACTCAGACCCAGAGCCCAGCAAGTAACTATGTGGTTGATGAACTGTCAGGTGAGTGGTTTCCTATTAAGGGGACTTGCATACCCGTCGTCTAGGGAGTAGGTCCTCTGACCTGTAGTTTGTTGTCCTACTTTGCACTCTACCTTTCTGATGTTTTACTTATTTCTCCAAAACTTTGTATTTTTTAATGTTGCTGAACCTTTTCATCCATTTCCTTTGATTAAAAATGTTCTTTCAACTTGCCATGTTTATTGCTGAACATATAATTCTGATCACACCATTCTTAGGCTTTCTCATTTATCACCATTTGTTTTTAATTATATACTTTTTTTCCAGCATTAATCACACTGCAGAACGGTTTGGCTGCTTGCCAGTATCTGTGGCTAGTTTATTTGTGGTCACCTCTATATAAATTTCCTGGAAGTGCCTCTGTGTGGGTGAGAGCTTTAAACAAGAAGGTAATTAGTGAATAAGGATAAAGTGTAGTGCCATTTAGTTCGTTTTTGCTATATAATATGGTCCCACAGATCTCTGCTATTTAAGCAGCAGTCTAGCAAAGTCCTGCTAAGTTGGCTAGACTTGCTTTGTTCAGCCTGACTTAGCAGCTGCCTGCTTGGCTCACAGGTCCACGGTCAGCTGATTGATGAACTGAGGACGAGTTGATCTAAGACCTCCTTCCATGTCTGCAGTTGGCAGGCCACTGGCCAGAGTAATGGGATGATTAGGCCACATGTTTCTCATCCTTCTCAGGTCAGCCCAGGCTTATTTACACAGCAGTAGCAAAAGCAGCAAGAGAATAGGGCTGGTTGACATGGCCTTTTCATGCCACCACTTGCTACATTTTTTAAAGTTCTGCTTTCCAAAGCAGCCCCATAGTCAATGAAACAGATAAGTTCTTGGTTGGAAGAGCAACACAGTAATCATGTTACAAAACAATAATATACAGGGAAGGAGGAGAATCATTCTAATTAAGTCCTAAAATCAATGAATTCTGTCATTGACAAATACTTTGATATTATAACAAAGATAAAAACTGGAACAAATTGAAACCTTAGAATTTTTCCCCCTTTTCTCCAGAACTAAAAAGAGTAGAGGAGCAAGGAAGAGAGGAGTAAGGGGGGAGATTCAGGGAGGGACAGCTAACACTAATGTTTATGTGAGGGACCATGTTGAAACCTAATACAGTAGAAGCTTCTTAAAATACATATGTGAAAAATCTAAATGGAACCACTAAATAATGGAGACAGACTCCCAGCTGGACCTCTCATCACCAAGTAAAATCCCCAGTGCCAGGATGGGTTCCACCTAGTGGAGTTGTTGGCCACACTGATGCCATGGAAACTACTCAGGCTATAGCCAAGGCTATTGCTTGCTCTACAAACTGATGCTAAAGCCCTATTGTTGAGGACTACCTACATAACTCACTGAATACAAAGAAGCTGAGCTAGTGTTTAGGATACTGGAAGCTACTCTGCATGATACCAGAGGAGAAAGCTAAACGTCTGTCTAGCTACAAACCCTTCTCTAATAGTGCTCCCCCAACTCCCTGTGTACAAGATACATTGGTACAATCCTGGCACAAAAGTTATTGGAGTAACCAACCACTATCAGGATTTAAGTCTCAGTCCATATGATGGAACCCATTCTTGACATTGCTTCAGTGGCTAAGAACTTGAGATATATACCGTGGACCTACAGGAAAACTAAATATTATTATAATGCTAAAGGAACATAGTAACAAATGACATAACATTATGCTATGTCCATAGACTAGTGTTTTACTCAGCATCAAAGAAAGCTTCCTTCTACAGTAGATGGGAACTAAATACACAGAGACCCACAACTGGACAGTGTGTGTGTACCATCAATGTGGGCTTGCGATCAGCAAGGCAGGGGGAAAGTTTTTAGGAGCTGGGATACCTTTCTCCTACCCTTGGATATCAGAGCAGGCTGTCTGGCTTTTGGAGTCTAGGGTTCCCACCAGTCATCATGGTGCTTGGGACCCTAACCTTAGAAGAGAAACACACCAAGGGCTTTTTAAGGCCCCCCCCCCACACACATATTTTGGAATACTCAATATTAAATAGATGTCCTCTCCTCAGGGCTCAGGAATCTGTAGAAAAGGAGGCAGGTTTTAAATCCAGTAGAGTTGGAAGACACCAAAGAAACAATGCCTTCTAGACACAATGGGATTGATGCACATATGAACTCAGACTGGCAGCATGCACAGGTCCCAGCCATAGATGGGTACCAATGCTGAGAAGGGGAGTGGATGCCAGCCTCCATCCTTAACACAGAAGCTATCTCCAATTGACAACAGCTCACAAAGGAAAGAGCAATTTTCTCCAAAACAGTCTTACTGAATATGTAAACCACACTGAAGGGAAACCCCATGCCCAGTGGTGGATGGCCAAAACAAAACAACACACACACACACACACACACACACACACACACACACACAAAACCCTCAATTTTATTTTTGGAGATATTTTGCTTCAAAATGCTTGTTTGGGCTTGTTTTTTGTTTGTGTTTTTTTTTTTAAAGATTTATTTATTATATGTGAGTACACTGTAGCTGTCTTCAGACACACCAGAAGAGGGCGTCAGATCTCATTATGGATGGTTGTGAGCCACCATGTGGTTGCTGGGATTTGAACTCCGGACCTTTGGAAGAGCAGTCGGGTACTCTTACCCACTGAGCCATCTCACCAGCCCTTTTTTTTTTGTTTGTTTGTGTTTCTTTTTCACCTAACCTGGTTTTATATTTTTATGCTGTGTATGTATGTGTTTTTAAGGGAACAACTTTACAAAGTTATTGATTCATATCAGTGTTTCAAAAATGGTGACTATTCCTGTCATCTAGTTGGGAGTGTGTATGACGAGATATTTATGCTCCCGTTTTAAAAGTATAATTTAACAAGCTTAGTCGAATGAAACTGCAGGACATGCATGGAGGAGAGAGCTGCAGTACAATATTAGCTTTATTTGCTCAATCAGAGTAAGTCCAAAGTCACAGAGAATGTGAGGAAGAGAAGTAATTGTAATAATTCATGCTCTACTGAATAACTAGTCTACTGTGATTTTCACTTTCATGGTTTTAAAAAGCCCTTGGTGTGTTTCTCTCCTAAGGTTAGGGTCCCAAGCACCATGATGACTGGTGGGAATCCTAGACTCCAAAAGCCAGACAGCCTGCTCTGATATCCAAGGGAAGGAGAAAGGTATCCCAGCTCCTAAAAACTTTCCCCCTGCCTTGCTGATCACAAGCCCACACTGATGGTAGCCTTTTCCTGCTTAGTCCACAGCCTCCAATGCCTGTCTCTTCTGGCAATACTGTGACAGGTAGGTCCTAGACAGCCCAGGCATTGTAATCAAATGAATTTCCATCTGGCTTCCTTTTTAGTTGATAAGCAAGCTCTGAACCTACTGAAGCACTGAGAATGTGTGTTTTTCTAGCTAATTGGGTAACCCTCAGTACAGTTAAATTGACACCCAAGTCATTTGTTATAGGTCTGCTCCTCATCAATAGGACACCTGCATAAATGCCTTTAAACCACACTTTAAGACAATAGCAAAGTTATATATTTCTACCTGTAGCTCAACAACTATTCTGTATGCATCTAAAAATGTACTAATCTCTTTCCTAGAAGTTATAAAGTACTTGAGCAGTGTTTTCTGCTCCCCTGTTAGCCTGTAACTTACCTATCATGATGTAAATCTAACAGCATTTAAATACTGATGTAAACTTCACCCATGATGAGTAAGAGAAGAGAGAAAAATACAATCACTTAATACAAGTACAAATATATCTAAATGAAATAGGAAATAAGGCAGTTATAGGAATTGGTTGTGTAACTTGTCACATTGTAATTGTCTTTTCCATTGTCCATTGTTTATTACCTCTGCTGCTGTCAAGTGTCTTCCCTGGTTATTCTTTACCTGACAGTGTGACCCAACCTTCATTTCTGAAGGTCCCCAGACATTACTTCCTGGATTGAACTGCTGTGATTTCTCATCCATATTAAGTATAAGTATGGCTGCAGGAAGGATTGTTGTATTCCAGGCATTTCTTTTTCTGCCACTGTGGTGTACCAGTTCAAGCTCCCCTGGTTGCTCTGGGTCAATCATCCTAGCTAATGTTATTTCCCTCACTCAAGAGGCTCGAGGAATCCAGAGAGGTCAGGTAGCACAGCATCTACTTAAATGGAATCATTGTGTCTCTTGACACAATGCGATTCCTTAAATGAATGCATTGGTCCTTCAGACACTATGGCCTTCAAAACAGCAGAGCACAGTGCTTGGCACTAGGAAGTGAAAACTTGCTTGTGGGGTACCAGTGTTAGTAGTGAGTGGTACTGCTCTTGTTTCCATTCCTTAGTTCCAGACTCATGAATCCTGTCTGGGAAGCATGGCAGCATGCAGGCAGAAATGGTGGAGATGGAACTGAGTTCTGCATCTTGATTTGAAGACAACCAGGAGAGACTGACATCCCCAGGCAGCTAGGAGGAAGCTCTCTTCTGCAGTGCGGAGAACCTGAGAATAAGAAGAGAGGCCTCCAGAGCCTACCCTCATAGTGGCATACTTCCTGCAACAAGGCCACACCTCCTAACAGTATTAGTATTCAACCACACATCTGGTATTCAATGCAAAGCACAAGTTCTGGTGTGCTGCCTGAAATTTGACTGTCTGGAAAGCTTCCCTGTTACAATTGCCCTTCAGAGATATCCTAGTGCTATGATGCTACAAGCTGTTTACCTTTTAGTTGTGTTATATATTGGGCAAGAGCACTTTAAACCAGGCCCAGGTCTTCTTGTGGCAATCATAGGAGATTTCTCATGAGCCCAATAGGTGCAGCCTTGGCTAGTGGGTATTTGAACCACTTTTTCATGTAACTTAATTGTACTTTCAACCCACTCATGCTTGATCACATACTTTTATACCTCTCTGGGTGGCTAAGTGCTGCTGTGTATGCCTAACCTTATTCTGGTTGACCAGAAACACATAATGAGCAGTTCACTTCACAAGTTTAACTTGGCAGCCTGTGATGAAGCATAAAGTTTTTTCTAAAGCCAAGTAGTAGGCCAAAACCTGTCTCTCAAAAAGAGAGCAGTTATCTGCAGAGAATGACAAGGCCTTGCTCTAAAGGGCTATTTGCATGTGCCAAGGACCCCAGAGAGCTTCCTTATCAGAGTTGAACAGTGTCAAAAGTGCAGAGTAGGGAAAGTCTTGAGAAAGGTTAGGACTCAGAAGGGAAGGGAAGAGCTGGCAAGGAGAGAAAGGACCTGGAAACATTGGCACAGCTTATATGAAAGCTTTCAGTGTTCTCTAGGAGATACAGTTTGGAAGTCTTGGCTAGCTCATGCTGTAGCCTTCCCAAATGCAGCTCTTGGTAGGGATCAAACCACACAGAGGTGTTACACGTTCTGTTCATAAAACTAGGATAATAGTCTTGTTTTACTTACTGTTTTCTTAGCTTGTTAGCATCTGAGGCAGGTAAGGAAACAGAAGCTCAGTATAGTGTGGGTGATGGGAACTTTTTTGCAAGGGGCTACTTATGCAGCTGCAAATGATGGAGAAACATCCTGCACATGACATACATCAGGGAGGGAGAGAGGACGTTTCCTAGTCAAAAGATGGAAGGATGTGACAGGTTTATCAACAGGGAGAGGAGAGAAAGGCAGTGAATTTCATGAGACAGTCAGAGGGGAAAATGTGCCCAGTGTTTAAGCTGTACCCATGAAAACATCTGGAAATTCTTTTTCTCCAAGAATGGAGTGCAATTTTGGCTTATGCTCAAACTTTTGCTTGGACTGTGACACTATAAATTAGACTCAAGTATTGTACATACAGGTACACACCATATTCATGAAGAAACCATGCTATAATTGAGTTACCAGGTTATATAGATGACTGTTCTGGCTCTACATCCTTTGATGGAGATGGTTTACTAGAGAAAGCGAGAGTTATCCACTATTTGAGCAAAAGAAGCAAGAAACAAGTGTATACACTACTTTGTCTCACTTATATGAAATTCTAGACCAGGAAGAAGATTACAGGGACAAAACTCAGAAGAAAAGTGGCTTTTAGGGTCCAGGAGTGAATGGATGTGCATTGCTTGCAGAAAGAGCCTCTGGATCTGCTGGCTTTCTGCCATTTGCTGTTCTCTTCATTGTGCTGTCCCATTCTGACTTCTGCCTTCATCTCGTGTGAGATTCTCCCTGTGTGCATGCCTATGTCCAAATTCACCTCTAAGGACACCATTCCTACAGGACTAGGAGAGTCCACCTACTTAAGTGTATTTGAATCTTAACAGCTGTGTCCACCGTGACTTTATTTCTAAATAAGGATAGATTTTTATTGGAACATACTAAATCTCAACCAGTTAAAAGTGATAGGACCTGGTGAGTAAGAATTAGCAAATAACACAGACATGTTGGGTCAATACTGGCTTGTCAGTGGAAGGAAATAAAGTCCACAAAACTAAGTGGTCATATCACCTTAGGGAAATTTCTAGGATTCCATTAGTCTGGGACATTTCCATATTCCCCATCCAATGTGAAGTTGCATTATATTGTCTTCCTAAAACCAAGAAAGACACACAACACGTACTGAGTGCCTTTAGATTTTTGATGTTTATTGGAGCCAGTGCAGGAAAACATTGTATAACACTTAGGATGCCACGCAAACTACAGTGCCAACTGGACCACACAACCCAGTGATGTTTAAAGGGTCAGAGGTAGACAGTGATGTAGAGCCTGAAACAGATCGGCAATCATAATGCGTAGCCATGCAATGTTTGTCTTCCCGTTCTTTGTATTTTCTTACTTATGTTGAGTAAAAATCCTAGTTCAATGCAAAGCAGAAATGAAGCCAGCATTTATCCCCCCCCCCCCCAAGAGGGGAAAGTCTTCATTTTATCATTAATTTGGTGTTAACAGTAGGTTTTACTTACTGTGGTGGTTTAAATGAGACTGCCCCCCATATAGTTCAGTGTTTGGTCCTAGTTGATGCAACTGTTTGGGAAGGATTAGGAGGTGTGGCCTTTTTGGAGAAAGTTGAGGTGGGCTCTGAGGTTTCAAAGACCACACCAGGCCAGTTTTACTCTCTCTCTCTCCAGCTTGGGGATCAGGATGTAACCACTGCTTCAGTATCATGTCTGCCTGTTTGCTGTCCTCTTCACCACGATGGTCATGGACTAACCCTCTGAAACTGTAAGCAGCCCCCAATTAAATGCTCTCTTTAATAAGTTGCCTGAGTCATGATATCTTTTCACAGCAGTTGGAAAATAACCAATACATCTACCTCTGTTCAACACAGAATTTCTGGATGCTGCCATGCTTCCCGCCATGATGATAATGGCCTGAACCTCTGAACCTGTAAGCCAGCCCCAATTAAATATTTTCCTTTACAAGAGTTGCCTTGGTCATGGTGTCGCTTCTCAGCAATGTAAACCATAACTAAGACAGAGTTTTTTTTATCAGTAGTTGTTGTTATTGATTTCCAATCCTATTTGGCAAAGATACTATCATCTGTATGGTTGCAAACTTTTGTCATTTATCATAATTTTCTATTGGCCAATATAAATGAAAAGTCAATAGTCACTTGGACAGAATGTGTATTTTATACCACAGGCTGTAATATTTAGCAAATGCCGTTCAAACATTATAAAACCTTGATGATGCCTTTTGCACTCACTATCAATGACTGAGAGGAGAAGGCTAATTTCCTAACCATGATTGTGTTTGGACAAGGCCTTGGGTTTGGTCTCCAACTTAGAGAGAGAGAGAGAGAGAGAGAGAGAGAGAGAGAGAGAGAGAGAGAGAGAGAGAGAGAAGAGGAGAGGAGAGAAGGGAGAGGGGAGGAGAGGGGAGAGGGAGGAGAAGGGAGAGGGGAGAGAGGAGAGGAGAGAGGAGATGAGAGAGAGATTGAGAATAAGAAAGAAAAAAGAAAGGACTGAAAGGACCAATTGTGATGTGGGATCTATTTTTTCATTATATCTTCTTAATTATTGAAGTCCTGGATTCAATCTCCAGCGCTGCATAAGCCAAGTGTGGCAATATATATATAAATTTTAAGGCCAGCCTGGGATATGCGAGAACCTGTATATTAATAAACAATTAGTGAATGTTCTAGTATAAGTGGTGCCTCAATTTTAAAAGATACAGTATATAAAGTTCAGAGTTAGTTTCATGTTAATATATGAACCTAAGCTGAGTCTTCATTTTTTACCTGTACTTTAGTTTACCAGTTCCTAATTTGTTTTTTAGCGGCGTGTGCTATACTCAAACAAGAACACTTAGATTAGTGTCTTTGTTTATTACAAAGATGATCTACCTCTCAAATGTCTTTATTTCCTTCTGCATTAATAATTCAAAATAAAAGAAAAATTATTATGACTTCACACTCCTTTAAGCACTTTAAATAATGCATAAATCTGTGACAGTAAATGGAGCCACAGTGATAATTGTTCTTGTGCTTGTCCCAGAAAAGTGGGTGTTTGATTATTATCATTCTCTACATATTGACTTTGACTTCTTTTTGTTGTTCCTCTGTCAGATATTTCTGGAAAACCAGTGAGTGGCTTGAAAAGGCGATTTGTTGTTGAGCTTAGGGCATGTGATGCTTATAGGAAGTTGATTATAAGAAACCAGAAAAAGATCTGGAAGGTGATGTAATTTCACATTCCTGAGGTATTAACTTCTAGTAGTTCAAAGAAGCATTATTACTGCATTGGTGCATTTACAGTGTCCCTTACTGGCATTTTCCTCAGCTCTGACTTCTGTTCTAATACGTGATTTCTCGTAGTTTTTTGTTTGGGAGCTATCCTGGGGCCCCTGGTGTTCATGGTATCAAGGCTGTGCAGGGACTCTTCAAGTGTTTTCCTTGAGCCCCATCTAAGTGACAAGCAAGTACCTTCTGGATAAAACACTGAAATAAAAATGCAGTTCTTCAGCTAGGCTGTATCCCTATCATCTAAAATAACCACACCCCTTCAGTCTCAGAGGGGAAGGGCACTGCTTAAAGGACAGAAAACAGAGGTGCCTATGAAACATGCCATTATCTTTTGCCCAGTGAATTCATCTTCACTCTCCTATGCTGTTTTCTCCTTTAGATATTACCCCTCCTCAATTTCAAATGTAATTTCTTTGCCAGTTCTTTCCATATACTCTCTCTTTCTCTGTGTATGTGTGTCTTTGTCTCTGTCTCTCTTTGTCTCTGTATCTCTCTGTGTGTGTCTCTCTTTGTCTCTGTCTCTCTCTGTATCTCTGTGTGTCTCTGTGTCTGTCTCTCTGTCTCTGTCTCTTTCCTACACCCCTCTCTCCAATCTTCAGGGGAAAATCTGCTTCATGAAGCAGCATTCCTTGCTCTGTTCATTCAAATCCTATCTCTGCATTAACTTTCCCCAGCATGTAAATACGCGCACCTTTCACCACACCAATGAGAATGTTGTTGCCCTCAGTTCATCCCATTTCTTAGTTCTTCATGTCAAGTCTTGAAAGAGTAGTTTACTCTCCTATTTTTGAAAAGTGATTGTTATTTATTTTTGAATTATCTTACAAGGTATGGTATGGGACTTTGCCATATAGGAACTTCATTACCTTTACTCTTAAATCGATTAAGTATCACTTACCAGCCACCTTGAACAATTTGATTTTCTTTACAGAATGCCAATGAAAGCATTTAAACATGCTTTGACTTGCCAAGTTCCAAGCGATATTTTCTGTCCTTATCCTGATCCTATTCAAACTATATGACTCTGAAAACTTTTGATTGCCAAGCTTCCCTCTCCTCTATCCTCTCTTGCTTTGCTGTTTGCTTATCTATTTAGACTACTTCCCAGCTGGATCTCTCAAGGATGTGGCCCCAGTTTTTCTTATTCAAGGCCATTTCTTACTTGTGTTCCTAAGTTCAGTGCACCACCCAGGATAAACACTCAAATACTGCCGCAGACCCTCTGGGTTCCTGTGTCTGCGTGGAACAGGGTCTCTCGACACGGGTGGGCAAAGCGTGGATAAGCGACAAACAGACACACACAGGAGAGTTCGTGTGGAATCTGAGTGTAATCTGTCAAATCGAACATCAGACTTTTTATGCAGAAGACAACAAGGTACTTGGGTGACATACCCGCAAGGTACAAATGAGGTAACCGGATGCTTAATGACTCTTACACAGAACAGAGGAATGAAAACGCAAAGACTGGCAGGAACTGGGCAATAAAATAACTGAGACAGAGTCAGCCCTATCTAAGGTCAGCTATAGTCTTAGAAGCCAGGTGTGAGATCATTTCACTCCTAGGGCAAGGGCTTTCACACCCAAGTCATGGTTCTAACTAGGGAGTTACGTTCTAGCTAACCATCTCATGAATAATGCAACACTCTAAAACCACAGCCCATCTATTTCCTAAACCATTGTAAATTCCTGTATATGGGAGCGACTTGGCTTTTATTGATAGTATAATACCAGAGGCTATTCTGAATGTCACTGTCTAGTTCAAGGACGTTTTAAGACTGTTGGAACACTGGCGGAAGGCTTTAGCTAAGTCAGAATTCAATCTTAAAAGGCACTTATAATAAGATGATACTGAAAGAGAGCACGTGGATCCATACACTAGACTAACGCGGGAATGGAGCGCGGGAATGAAAAATTAGTGTATGGGTAGAGAACGCTAGACTCCAGGAGGAGAGCTTCCTTGAAACTCTTTTGCCTCATGAGTGACTTTTAAGCCTTTCTGCTTGTCCAGCTGACTCGACCGGAGAGCATAGCAAAATACGTGCTCCTTCTCAGTCTTGAGACTCTTTTAATCTCTCTCTCTCTCTCTCTCTCTCTCTCTCTCTCTCTCTCTCTCTCTCTCTCTCTCTCTGTGTGTGTGTGTGTGTTGTGCTCATGTGTGTGTATAGGTCAAAGTTTGGGTGTCACTTCCCTATTTTTTGAGACAGGGTGTCTCAATTTTACTTGGAGCTCAACCCATTTTGTTCTGATGGTTGACCAGAAAGCCCTGTCTCTTGGCTTAAGTAATATGCTTTAAATGAAGCAATGGCTTCTGTTCAATTAAATGTGTTCCTAAACCTCTAGGTCATTTAAATAGTTGTTTTTTGTAACTTTACATCTTTGATTTGGTACTATCTTTGCTGTCTAAATTAATTTAATCTATATTAAACTAATTTTAATTGTAGCATCTTTTATGTTAGTAAATTAAATTACAGCTTCTATAGACTTTCAAAAACATAACCTTCCAGGAAGCAGTTCTGAGTTTTCAATGTCAACTTAGCTGCTTATTTACCTGGAAAAGAGAAGAAATTTATGTAACCATTTGAGCTTGTATTACTCAGTCAAGTGGGACCATTATTCTCTAGCTCACAAAATTGTTAGGGGATTTTGTTTGGTAGGGCAGACGACAAAGGATGCAGCTCAGTGATGGCTACAGGGGAACTCTCACTCAAGAGATGCTTCAACTGTTATTGCCAAACTGCTTAAGAAAACCTAGGCATTTCCAAGGACAGACTATTCCTAAACTTTTTTCCTCTTTGTTCAAATTTTTCACTTATCTAAGTGATGGCATGTGTGATAGACTGCTCTATAAAAACAATTACCCTGCAAATTTTCTGTGTGCCTAAAATAGTTTTGTTTTTTCATATTTTTGCTTGTAGAAAAATGTCACACTTACAATTTCCCAAGTACAAATTGTTAAACAAGTCTTATGTAAATGTGAAGTTTTCTGAAGTCAGTGAATTTGAGAAAGAAATTAACATTTCTCCTTATTTCACCTTGTTTTTCCACAGTTACTTGGCAAACAGCTGATGCTTATAAAAACAAAACAAAACAAAAAAAAACTTCCTGTGTGTTAAATCACCAGTGAGTCTCAATGTTTGTTTAATTGACAATCACATATGCAGATATGGAGATAACTCATGTACCCACTTTATAGAACAATATAGAAAATGTGGATTATTGAAAGAATAGATTATGCCATACATAAATAAAAATAGTTAAATTATAGCTATATGTTTTAAAATATGTGAATTTCAAAAGCATATATTGAGCCCCTAACAAGACCAAATAAAGAATACAAGCAGAAGAATTTCATCTACACCAAACAAAAAAGTTGATGAAACTTTATAGTATAGGTGTTCACTGAAGCAGACCCTCCAAAAGACTTCAAGTTCAATTGTTAAGTTAAAACATGAAACTGAAGGTCTGTAACCATTTTTGGCCCATGAAAAATCCCAACTATGGCTTAATTAAGGAGTTTATTTAGTAAGGGAAGAAAAAATACCACAGTGATGTAATAGGGAGGAAAAGAGAAAATACAGTGTTTGTTTGCAAGCCAAATCTCACAGTATCTAGATCTTAATCTCATTAGAGACTCTGGGGAGTCCATGGAAAATATGGGAGAACAAATTTATTTTAGGGATAAAGAAGTGGAGATGTTTCAACATTGTTTTCTGTTAGTTCTTTTGGAAGGCTGCTTGCTCTGTGGTGTACAGAGGCTCCACACAGCATCCTAGTCTCCTGCAAACACTACAAGCATGGTGGGATCAGCATAGGCACAGGTCCTGGAAGATGTTATTATAGAGTCCACAGGCACAGGTCCTGGAAGATGTTATTATAGAGTCCATAGGCACAGGTCCTGGAAGATGTTGTTATAGAGTCCATAGGCACAGGTCCTGGAAGATGTTGTTATAGAGTCCACAGGCACAGGTCCTGGAAGATGTTATTATAGAGTCCATAGGCACAGGTCCTGGAAGATGTTGTTATAGAATCCACAGGAACAGGTCCTGGAAGATGTTATTATAGAGTCCACAGGCACAGGTCCTGGAAGATGTTGTTATAGAGTCCACAGGCACAGGTCCTGGAAGATGTTATTATAGAGTCCACAGGCACAGGTCCTGGAAGATGTTATTATAGAGTCCACAGGCACAGGTCCTGGAAGATGTTGTTATAGAGTCCACAGGCACAGGTCCTGGAAGATGTTGTTATAGAGACCACAGGCTGAGATGCTACCGAAACATTTCTGTTTCTGGGCCTAACAGCAACTGGCAGTTCTCTAGTCTACCCAGTGAAGAGTTGAGGCAATACTTTACGATGTGGCACATGTTTCCCAAAATATTAAGAGGTTGACTGACAATTTTGCTTCATTCTTGGTTGAAATGTGAGACACTTGTCCTTAACTTCCAAAGAGATCTACTGGTGGGTGTTGCAGGACCATGAACTTTTGAAATGATCAGATCCAGCTGTCTGTCTTCCACATGATCCCTATGCCACTTCTTGCTGTTTGGCCCCAACAATCCCATCATATACCATGGCTTGTTGAGACATTCAGTAAAATGTACAGTTAGATAGATGCTGGAGGTTCCTGTGGATTTCACTATGTTTCAGATCAGGGGAGACTCTGATGTCTTGCCAAGAAGATGGTATACTCATCCACTATGATGGGCCTGAGTTATGCTGCTGAAATGCATAGAGTTATGATGAGGCCCACTAGTCATTGCTGTTCCATCCACAGTTAGGTACTATTTCTCAATTTTTCTCTTATATGCAACAGATGAGGTTTTTAAGGACCTAAAACCATTTTGTACTATATTTTATGTAACTTTACTCTTTAAGTCTCAGAACCAATTTAAAATTCACCTGATGTACCAGCTACTTAAACACACCCATTTTGATTAAGCATTCAAGAACTAGTGAGATGGGAGTGGATGATCCCATAGACTCATTAAACCAAAGTGCAATAGGACAGGAGCAAGGGATCTGCCCACTGCCCATTGTGTGCCTTTTGTCTAACTGGCTGCCCATGGTATTTTGGATTCCTAATGATTGATATCAGTCCTGTGTCTAAGAGCTCTTCAAAGACACAGGAGTTCTCACTTCTGCTGTATAAAGTTACTCAACCATGTCCTTTTGGTGTGAAGATTTGAGAATAAGCATACAAATGTTTGCTGTGACATTAAAATGTTGAGGTGACAGAACTTCCCTTCAATAGACAATGTGACACAAGGCAGAGGCATTTTTTTCCTCTCTTATTATTCCTATTTGATACTATGGTGCTCAGTTCCATAGTGGTCTTTTCCAACCCCCTACCTGAAAGAAGAGCTGTTATGGTGGATCTTTATTTTGCTGAATCAGCAAAGGATGCATGCTGAGGGATCCTTACCTCCTTCAGCGTTCAGCTGGCAGCTCCTGAGGTCCTGAATACATTCTCTCATGCTCACCCCTGTAAGCCTCTTTCCTTCCCTTTACACTCTGAAGTAACCCTAACTTCCTTCAGAATCTGTCATAAGGCAGTTTCCACATCTTGCTTTAACATCTCTCCCTTGCCCTATATTTTAAGGAACCATTCCAGTGATGCATTAGAGACTGACTTCAGCAGTCCTTGAGAAGACTCTCAGGAAAGTGTCTTCAAGTTCAAAAGCATATCTGTGTCCATCTTATATTCAAGAGCCTGCTATAATTGGGCATAATCCTAGTAACTGCTGTATAAACCATGAGAAATAGGGATAAGGTTTTAAAGATATAGATGGATGTATTCCTTTCCTTATAGAATTACTGGAGTAAATGAACACACACACATACACACACACACACATCCCTTTGATGAAAGATGGTGGAAAAAATCTACTAGTTACAAGCAATGTAACAATTCTTCCTGAAGGATCTCTGACTTCTCTTTCAACTAATGGGAGGTAGTTTGAGAACTGACTTAGGTTTGGAAACGGGGTAAGGAAGCAATGCTTTTGTCATTGTGACAGATGATTGTCCTCTGCTAGGGTCTTAAATTAATGATTGTTGTTGCTTTGGGATGGCATCTCTCTGTGTAGCCTTGGCTGTCTTAGAACTCACAATGTAGACCAGGGTGGCCTCACACACTAAGAGAGCTACCTGGCTCAGCCTCCTGAGTACTGGAATTAAAGGCCTATTATGGATTTTATAGGTTATACATGCCAAGCAATATTCATGATGGAAAGCTATTTATCTTGCCTAATTACAGTATGTCAGTAAGAAGGGGTTAGTATTACACAAATCTGAAAGCAAGTCTTGTGCTCACCATTCTGAATTACTCTTTCATCCCAAGCAGGAAATGTCTACTGGAGAGTCAAGCACATATGCAGCTCAGGACAGCCAGACAGCCTGGGTTGCAGTTTTTAGGGCCAGGAGCTAGAGAGACAGCTCAATGGCTAAGAGCACTGGCTACTCTGCCAGAGGACCTGGACTTTATTCCTAGCACTTGGGTATCGGATCACAACTGTCTGGCACTCTCAAGCCAGGGATTCTGACATTCTCTTCTGAGCTTTGTGAACACATGCATGCAGGTGGTACAAAGACATACATGTAGACCAACACTCATACACATAGGGAAAATTACATTAAAAAATTTTAAGGTCCAGAAATTGTGATGTTCCTGTCCTAGTTCTCAGGGTCACAATCCTTTATCAGGACTTTGGTTTAACATAGGATAATCACTGAGACTTAATTTATAGTAATTGGAACTCAGGGTTAGAGGTAGGGTTAGGATTAGGGTTTTGTGCCTGATTTGTTAGTAGTTTACCCAAACAATGAAACAGAATGTCTCTTTTTAAGAATAATCTCTGACTTATACATTCTGTAGTGAGTTGATTTGTGTCCCTAAATAGATATGTTCAGATCCCAACCCTTAGTGTTGGTAAATGTGACCTTATTTGGAATTCTGCAAGTTTTTGGAGTTTTTGCAGATGGAATCAAATTAAGATGCAGTCATGCTAGATTAGATGGGCCCACATCAATGGCTAGCAATTTTATGAGAAGGAAAAGGAGATTTTGAGATAAAAAGACAAAAATGCAGAAGGAAGAATCCCAGGTGACAAAGGAGGCAGAGACTGCAATGACTCAAAACAACAAGACAGGGAGCATGACGTTTGCTGGTTCCACCCAAAGTCAGTAAGCAGCAAGGGAGGCCTGCCCCTGGGGGTTTTCTGGGAGCACAGCTCTGCCTGGAGTACTGACTTCTGGCCTCTGGAACTGTTAGAGAATGTGTCTCTCATTTGCATTAATTATAGAAACCCTGGGAAACCAATACAATTAGTGTTATCAAACACATAACTACTGTTAGTGCTCTGTGCATGCCCCATGTTTAGAATTGATATGAAGCCTTGGAATGAGCTTCTTTGTATTTTTCTTCTGTTTATTTGCTAAAATTTTCACATGTATGAATCTCATTCATCGGATTTGAATAAAAAAATCATTTTTAGGTGGTATTAGGGATTGAATCTATGGCTCTGCTCAAACTAGGCAAATGCCCTAGCACTGAGATTCGTCTTTAGCCTTGAAAATGCTTCTATTTTGAAATGGGCCTAGTTAAGTTGCTCAGGCTAGCCTTGAACTCACTCTATAGCTTAGAACTGGTCTTGATGATCCTCCTGCCTCAGCCTCCTGAGTAGCTGGGAGTATACAAATCTGTGCCACCAAGTCCCAGTTTAAAAATTTGGCAAGGACTTATTTATATAATTGTGCTGCCCCCCACCTCTCTCTCTGTCTCTGGTCGATTATACATAACTGAGCCATACTTTAATCCTGACCCCCACCATTGTAAATGCTCAATATAATTTTTGTTCTCTCTTTTCATTTCAATTTTAAACTTAGAGAAAAGATGAAAGAAAAGCTCAAAACAAAACAAAGACTTTTGACATAAGTTATAGGCAGATCTACTGCATGGAATTAACTGTTCAGTTCTAAGCGTCTATGCCCTAAGTTACTGCCCTGTTTCCAGTTACTGTAAATAACACACTGGCTCTCTGCATGCATCTCACCCTGGAGGACTCAAATTCACTAAAAAGTAGTTGGTTATTTTTTGCTTAAGAATGAAAAATGACTGCATACCATTTATTTCTGCACAACCTGCCTAGAGTGAACTGTTTGAAAACTTCCTTGTGTGCTTACTGTAGTAAATTGGGAACACATGGGCACGCGGCTTGCATTTAAACTTTATCAGGAAATTCAGGCTAATGAGCTTATCAATATACCAGAACAAAGATGAAACCTTTCACTTGGGCCACATGAGATAAGATAAAGAAAGGCACTCCCGAGAGTGTGGCGGTAGTGTCTGTATTCATCTGCCACCTGACCACTGTATACATGTGCAAGGGGTGAAGGGTTAGAAAAAGCTTGACCATGCCTGGAGCTTCAGTTCAGCACGACCTCGCGGCCTGATGCCCAGCCACTTGAATTTCTATTGGTCTGTCTTTTTAGTCTATCGAACTTTTAGCCTCTCTGTTCATCCTGATCATTTCTATACTGTCTCCATGTTATATATTATATTAACATTACGTACCAAGTGTTTTATGATTGTAAAGTGATTTGAGGAGAGTTTAGTCTAAATTTTTCATTGAAAATTTCCTGATAGTAAAAAGCTATGTTCTCTTGCATGAATGATATATAATCATTAAAATTAAGAAACTGGTCATAAATACAATAATCAATAGTCCTTTTTCACTTTTGCTAGTAGGTCCAGGAATGTCCTTTAGTCCACCCTTCTTTTTCCCCTGGTTCAGGGTCCAATTTAGGGTCATGAACTTCATTTTTGTCAAGCCTTTTTCCCCTTTATGTTGGAAGACTCCTTTGGCCTTTGTCTGTCATGGTATTGAATTTCTGAAAGGTATAGATCAATTAATTGTAAAGTAAGTCTCAATTTGTCTCCACGCATCCTAATGAGATGCAGATCAGTTTGGGTAGGCCGTGCATGTAGTCACTAGTGTTCTTTGAGGAAGTGTGGCTTGGCCTATGAGGGAGTATGGCTGGAGGGTTCTGTCAGTGGTAACTGCATTGGATTATAGCAGGAAAGGCAGTCAGATGCGTATTTTCCATGACTTTGGTTGAGTGACCCTCAATAAAAAGTTGGGCACAGAAAGAGCAATGGAAGGTGAAGGAGATAAGAACTGAGTTACACTTTGTGGCAGAAGGGCAGAGAAGAGACCAGAGGCTGCCAGCCTTTCAGCAGTTAGGGTTGCTGGGGCACCATCACCACTCTTAGACCCAATAGAACCTACTTTGGCTCTTTGAAAGGTCTGCCTGTGATGCTGCCTCTGTTTTATATAGAGCTCTACTGTTCCTCTGCCTTCTCCAGTGAGATATGAGCTAAAAGATGCAGGCATGGCTTATAGGATGTGATAATGTAACTGAGCTGATCTACTACTACCCACTGACTACTAGGCTCCAGGGAGGCTGTGTGCCTAAAAGATAAACCAACACATGAGTGAGGAAACTCCCTGCTGAGCATATGGCTCGAGCTGCAGCTAAATGTGCACTTCCTGTTTTAGGTGGGTGTGAGTTGGAAAGAAGGCAGTCTCAAAACCTATAGTACTACCTCAGCACAAATACTACTTCTTAGAATGTCTTCTTAAAAAGAGCGGGGCTTAAAATGCTATTTAAATATGGAACTGTTGCCTCCAAAGAGTAGCAGAAAATACTCTACACAAAGCACTCTGTGTCTATATTGTCCATGGAAACAAAATACTAGGTCTGTCTCTCTCTTATTTCCTTCCTTCCTCTCTTCCTCCTTTCCTATTTCCCTCTCTTCTTCCCTCTGTGCCTCCCTCCTTCTTTCCTTCCCCCCTTCCAACTTTTGATACAGGCTCTTATGTAACTCAGGTGGGCCTTGAGTTCAGTATGTGCCACCATGGATATCCCTGAACTTCCTCTAGTTCTGGAATTACAGGAATTCATAACAGTGTGCAGTTTCTGTGGTGTGGGGTACGGAAGCCAGATATATGCAGTAGGTAACGGCGGTCCAGCTGAGCTGCATCCTCAGGAGGCTTATGTTCTTGAAGAAATTACTCTTCTTACTAATAGGCTATGCATGTTACTATGTTATGCATGTGACTGTTAGGTGTCTCTTGAATTGAACTCTTGATGTTATCCTGCAGTCCTTCAGTTAAGGAGGAAAAGCATTAATGTTGAGGGGACTGTATCTCTGTTAATCCTTCAGTTTTAGGAAACTCAGTTAACAGATGAAAACAAATAATAAACTTTCATGTGAGTCTGTTTCCTAATATAGCAGACAGTGCGGCTGGAAGGCATTGTGGATTTGGTCTAATGCTACTTATGTTAATCACGTCCCCCAAATTACACAGGAACCTTCACATCTGCATGTAGGGGCTGAGGGACCCTGCCCCCCAGTTAGTTTTGATTGGTAAATAAAGTTGCCAGAGGCCAATGGCTGGGCAGGGAGACAAAGCGTCGAGGGAACTTTAGGATTCCTGGGCAAGGGACTCAAGAAAAGGCAGGAAGGGAGAGCTGCCTTGCCATGACAGCAGTAAAGGGCAAGCCTGAGAGGCGCAGAGGAGAGAGCATCAATAACGAGAGAGCTGAGGAGAGAGCATCAATAACGAGAGAGCTGAGGAGGGCTGCAGGGCTGGAGCTGGGGCAGCAAAGATGGAATGGAGATTGTATGTAGTAAGTAATAACTCAGGAATATTGGAGGGGAGTGTGCTAGCTTCGTGGAGCTTAAGAAGTAAGCTGTCTAAGGCATATTAAAATATAAGGCTATGTGGGGTGTGTGTGTGTGTGTTTCATTCTGTCATTCTGTAACCCAGAAAATTGGGGCAGGTAGCCACTGCAGAGTTGATTAGAGAAGAGAGGAATTGGCAACTACAACAGGAACTCAGGAGTCTGCCTCTTGTAACCTGTAGTCTAAGTTCTTTCTTTGAACGTCTAGCCATAATACTAACTAAGTACATTAAATTGACTATTAAAGGCACTGATGTGTTGAAATGAAATTGTGTATTTACATATTTTGTGGAAACATTTCTAGTCACATTTATAGAATCATTTGCCACCACACCTCAAACATGTAAAATTAATTAAACTGTGAGGCTGTTAGATTCAGGTGTGTTAGTGGCCCTGAAGTGATTGTGTCAGAGTTGATGTTGATGTAGCTATGTTAGAATTCATGAACAGTTATCTGATAGTTAAACATTTTGAAATAAATTAACCATATTCTCAGAGGGAGAATAAATCATATTTTCTAATAAGAAAACATATTTGCCCTACAAAGGTATTTACTTTCTAAAAGCCATTTCATTTACTTAGCACCTAATACGTTTGGTAACTTTAGGAGATCATGGAGTGTGTGTTAGTCCTGTGAGAGACCAGATCTTGGGTTCAGACTCCACCGTTGAGAACCTGACCTAAGGTTGAACTTGAGTTAACTAACAGGTTGGTATCTAGCAAGTTTCCAGGTTACCCCACCAACAAGACCTGCAGGTAGCACCAGTTTCCAGGTTAACCTCCCCAGCCCCCCAACAAAACTTGAGTCTAGTACCAGTTTCCAGGTTATTCTCTAAGAAATCTGTAGCTCTAGGTGACAAGCCTGCTCCTGACACTTCGCTTCCTAACAACCATCAATCAGGAGGAAAACAGAAATGAAGTTTATGGTTTGGCTCCCAGCTCAGCCAGTTATGTTAAAGGCTACAGTAGCCCCCAGTTAGATGCTTGCCAGGCTAGAAACAACCCTTGCTTGCCATTTCCCATAAAACCTCGTCCTGATGAGAGTTCAGAGCTCCTTTACCAAGCCGTCCTGTGGGTCGGTAGAGAGCAGGCCTAAGTCAAGTTTGTAAATAAAGACCCTGTGTGATTGATTACACCGGAATTGGCTCCTGGCTGGTCTTTAAATAAAGACCCTGTGTGATTGCACCGGAATTGGCTCCTGGTTGGTCTTCTGGGCTTCACAAATGCCTCTTGGTGCACTTGCATGACTGATAATATGTGCCAGGTAAACTTGAGGGTGTATAGACACACATACTCCTGAAAGCAATGTGGCAATAGATTGTAACTGCTTACACTGTCAACTTTCTGTGACTATGAGACAGCACCACTGAGCTCATTTCTTTTGTTAACCTAGGGTATATGGAATGGCTTGCCCCTTGATTTTAATAAGGTTCATGTTCTTTTTTCACAATAAACACCCAACATACTTCGTTCTTTGTTTTCCTATTTACTTCTTTATAGAACTAGCATACTTATCTCCTTATTTATTGTCTACATTACGAATTTTGAAATAGGAAGCATATAAGCTAAAGTATATAATTAGTCTGAAAGGTGACTGAGAAAGACAAACATGTTTGCCATATAGTTATCTTAATATATCATTTATGAGATCTGGAATTCATTACTCTCAAATGATATGCCTGAGATGGTCCACCTCTTTGCTTTTGTTGATATTGACTTGTGGCTCAGGAGACAGCTTCCGTCCACCAGCAGGGGGAGCAGCCTTTTCTTTTCTTTCTTTCTTTCTTTCATTCTTTCTTTCTTTCTTTCTTTCTTTCTTTCTTTCTTTCTTTCTTTCTTTCTTTCTTTCTTTCTTTCTTTCTTGCCAACACTACAGGTTTTGGCTGCAAGTCCTCTGTGGTGGCACTTCAGACCCAAGCTTCGTAGGCTCTTCATGCTTCGGCCTATTCTGACCTGCAACAGACTATGAGTTATACTAGACATTACTCCATCATAAACAATTTAGTGTCATTAAAATGTAAAGACAGAATGTGTAGACACATTCAACTCTGTGTTTTTATATTCAGCATCTACGTTGAGCTCTGTGAGGGCAACAAACAGTCTTGGATGTATTTGTATGCTCCAAGTGACTTAACTCGAGGAAGTATTTCTCAAAAGCACTTGTAAATGAATTACTGTTCAAATAGATATATTTGGGAGAAGAATTTGAATAAATTAAAAATTATTTTTCCCAGCTACCACTACAAAGTGCAAATCAGTACCCTGTTGTAGGGGATATATAGAGAGAAAATTCTGCACTTGTAAATTCCAAGTACTTAGATTTATGGGCACTTTCCACTGAAAGTTGTAGACTAGGCAATCCTAATACTTGAGCAGGATTTAGGCAGGAGGATCCATGTGAGTTCGAGGCGAGCTCGGCTACATACCAGACTCTATCTTAATACAGTAGGGATTCAAACTCAAATAACCCAATAAGGCCAGATTTTAGTATAATTGGTATACTATACAAGCCATACATTTAAAAATAATTTTGTTACTATCTATTTTTGTGTGTGTGGGTGTTTTGCCTGCATGTATGTCTGGGCACCATTTGTATTCAGTGCCCATGGAAGCCAGAAGCAAGTGTCCGATCCTCTGGGACTGGAGTTACAGACAATTGTGAGTTACCATGTGGATGCTGGAAACTGAATCCAGTCCTCTGGACGAGCAGCCTGTGCCTTTTAACTACCGAGTCATCTCTCCACTGACCAAATTACCTAGCTAAAGTATAAAACCTGTGACCTTTTAGAATATTCAGTGTTGTATAACTGTCACTACAACTAATGTTGAAACATTTTGTCACCTCCCCAAAGAACCCTAAATTCTGTAATAGTTTTCCCCCATTCTCTCTATGCCTACATTCAGTTCATGGTAACACTTAGCTTGCTTCCTACCTCTGCAGACCTGCTTAGTCTGCACATTTCATACATATGGAATCATACTACCCATGGTGCTTTGTGCTTGTTACTTAGCATCATGTTTCCAGGTTCACTTGTGTTGTGACAAGTATCAATAGCTCACTGCTTTGATTCCATCCCATCCTATGATACAAAAGTTGGAGATCCTCTTAGTAGTTGATAAACAGTTGGGTTGTCTCAGGTTTGGATTATTCTGAGTGATGTTGCCATAACAATCTATGCAAAAGCTCTTGAGTGACATGTTTTCTCATCAAGGAAAGGAAGAGATGAGTTGTTTGGCAACTGTCTGTTTAACTTTCGGAGGAACTGTCAAATTTTCAGTATTTGATGTTCTCATGAACATTAGGTGAATTTTCCCAAAACTCCACACTCATGCGATATTTAAAAAATGCTACTGGCTAAAGGGGGCTGCAGAGTGGACGCCTCAAATAGAAGAATAAATAATAGCCTGGACTTAATTTCTGGAATAGAGTTTGAATAACAGAGACTGAAACATCAGGGAAGTCAAGCCCACCTGGCCTAGGATGGCTTTGAATTTGCTGTTTGCCCCCTGCCTCAGTCATCTCATTACTGGGATTTGCCCGGCTAAGAAGTATTTCATTCTTCAAACACTTTCCATGCCTTGATTTACCTTACTATCTATTATTAAGGCCAACCTCCAATGTTAATTATGTATGAAATTTTGTACCTATTTATCTGCTAAAGATGCAGGCACATTCTCCTGATAGAATAGATCAACTGAAAATGCAGTTTAATAGCCCAGGAGAAAGTTAATCAGCTTTTACACTGTGACCTAACAATTTTTCTCTTGGTTTATTTCAGTGTTTGTCAAATTCTCTCCAAGTAGTTCACCATCTGCCATTCTCTCATTTTATTTATATTAGAATTCTTTTGAAAAATAATACTTTCACCATGTCCCTATTAACCCTCAAATAAATATTTACTCTGAAATATGTGGTTGGTTCCTCTAATTAAATATGCACATGTTACCTCCCAGTCATAGCCAGGTTCTTTAGAGGAACAAAAACAATACTATGTGCATGTGTCTGTATACATATACACATTCTCAATGAGGGTCTATTACATTAGCTTACATGCTAGGGTCTCAGGCCAACAGTGGGCATACACACTGGAGAGGCTGAGCAGCTGTGTACTTCAGCACCAAGCCAGCACTGGAGGCCTGGAAGATACTTTGTCTCTGATATTCAGTGTATAGTGTGTATTAATCAGGGTTTTCTAGAGTCACAGAACTTATAGCAGGTCTCTATATCTATATATCAAGGGAATTTATTGTAATGACTTACTGCCTGCACTCCAACCCAACAATGGGCAGCTGTGAATGGGAAGTCCAAGAATCTAGTAGTTGCTCAGTCCCACAGAGTTAGATGTTTCAGATGGTCTTCTGTATAAGCTGGAATCCTGAAGAGGTAGGTTCTAACAGACGTGCTGGCAAGTAAGTGCAAGCAGGCAGAGAAGAAGAAAGCCTTCTTTCTTCCATTGCCTTTATGTAGGCCTCCAGCAGAAGGTATGGCCCAGATTACAGGCATGTACCACCGTGTCTGGACCTAACCTGTTCTTTACTTGGAACTTGCTCTGTCCCAGGGTGGCCTTGAACTCAGAGATCTGCTTGTCTCTGTCTCCTGGGATTAAAAGCATGTACTACCTTGCCTGGGCCTAAGCTTTTCATGAGCACTATGTCCAAAGATCCAGAGCACAGGTATACCCTCCATTTCTAGATTGTAGTTCATTCCAGATATAGTCAAAGTGACAGCTGGGAATAGTCACCATAGTGGAAGGTCGAAGAAGCTGGAGTCTGGTGACAGCAGAAGATGGAGCAGCAAAGGTAGGCACACTGCTTCAGGAAGAAACAGAAGCAAATAGGTAATGCTGCTCTTTCCTTAGGCCTCTTCATAGCTGAGTCTGGAGATACCTTGCCCTTTGAAGGGGAAACTTCCCCCATTGAAATTCTCCAATACCTCCTCTGGCTTCCATGGGGGCACCAGGCACATGCGCATATGCACATAAATACACACAATACGAGTTTCTAAAAACAATGGTTTCAAACTTACTTTCTATCTAGAACCAATCTCTTTCATGTCTAAAATACCCTTTTTTCATTCTAGATTTGATGTGAGATATATTGGTAAGTATGATTGGCAGGGTATATGGGATTCAGCACACAACGCCCCCAGGAGTGCAGGATCCACTGCTTGCCAGGAGACACTGACTAGGGATATATCTGACCCCACAAGCCGTCGGGATGAGCCACTTCTCAGTTACCACGTCTTCCTCCCCATTTAAATGTAGTGGAGCCCACTCACTTCTTGGAGATGTGGATTTTTTGCTTTGCAGGGATCTTGAGCATGGCTCTGGGTAGGGTCTCCACCACATTCTCCTTATTCTACAGCTTGGAGTGGATGGACAGGATGGCCTGGCCCGTGTGAATCCTGGCCACTGCTCTCTGGAGCTTCTCAGGGGCAGGCTGGACCTGTCTGAAACCCAGATTGGGGAAGCCTGGAGATCAGACACCAATATCCACCAGAGACTGTCTCCATGGATCTGCCTCATGGCCACCAGTACAAGCATCTGACTACATACACTACGCCCAGAGACTTGTTTGTGGCCATTACTAACCAGGACCCCAGTGAGGAAAGTAACGTGTTCAGCTAAACTTAAAATACTTTTTTATTCAGGTGGGGTGCATGTCTTTAATTTCTGCACTCAGGAGACAGAATGAGTTTGAGGGTAGCCTGATCTATATAGAGAGTTGAGACAAGGTTTCAAAAACTAAGACAAAAAAAAATCTTTGTTTATTCTTATTATAACACACAGTAGTTAGAAAAAAATAAGCTCAAATTGCTAAAAATAGTTTTTGCCAGGTTTGTCCCCATCCATGTTTCCACTACTCAAAAACAAAACAAAACAAAACAAACAAAAACAAAACGAAACCCTCTTTTCTCTTTCACCACTTTTTCTCTAAATATTTTCCAGTGCCCATAAGAACATCTCTTCCAGCTACCACTCAGTGTTTTAAAGAAAGACATTAGGTATCTGTCAGTCAATCTGTCAGTCAACCTACCACAGACTTAGAATCTTTTTATATTTGAAGGAAGCCTTAAACTTCAATGTCTAACTTGGCGCTCATTAAGTCCTGGCAGACTTCATTTCGGTCACTGCCTTAGCAAAGACCTTGCTGAGAAGGGGTTCTCCAGTGAGGGAGGAGGTGTGGTTTTACAATGATGAGGGTGGGAGGCAATGAGCAGGCAAATGTGGCATCATGTGTTTTGAAACGGTATATGCTTTACTGTAATTGTATAGTGGGTGTCTTAGTTAGGATTTTACTGCTGTGAAGAGATACCATGACCAAGGCAACTCCTATAATGGCAAACTTTACTTGGGGCTGGCTTATGGGTTCAGAGGTTCAGTCCATTATCATCGTGTCAGGAAGCACGGCAGCATCCAGGCAGGCATGGTGCAGGAGGAGCTGGTTAGTTCTACATCTTGTTCCAAAGTCAAACTGGAGAAGACTGGTTCCGGACACTAGAAGAAGAGTCTCAAAGCTGACTCCTAGAGTGACACACTTCCTCCAACAAGGCCACACCTCCTAATAGTGTCAAACATATTCAAACCACTATAGTGGGGATCTTCTTTTTGTTTTTGATTATGTGTATGCTTGTACAGAGGTACGTGCAGGTGAATCCGGCTGTCTGAGAGGCAAAAAGAGATGGTAAATCCTCCTTAGCTGAAGTTATAGGCAGTGCTGGGAACTGTACTCCGATCCTCAAAAGCAGTCTATGCTTTTAACTGATGCAGCATCTCTCCTGCCTCTTGAGGATAGCTTTCAAACTAATATTTTTATAGTAAAATGAGGAATGATAACATAAATGAGGAATATGGTATAAATAAGGCAAAGGAGTATGACAAAGATGCAGGTGATGGCATATGGGGGAAGGAAGGGCTCTTTGATGGAGAGGACACACAGTGGAATCACTGGAAAAATGCTATGAGGTTCTTGAGAAAAACCATAAATATAGCTTATATCCCTTCTGCTTTCCCACATTTCCAGAGGTGTTTTGACCAGCCTAACACACTGTTTTCAATCAAGAAGAAAAAATAGCTATAATTAACTCATGGACACTTCTAAGCTCTGTTCTAACTTCCACTGGGCTCTGCTCTTTAAGGCACAAAATCAGGAAAGTATGTGCACCACCTTTAACTTTTAAATGTGTTCTTTGCAGTAATAAACCGATACTGAAACTGGACCAGTGTTACTCGAATGTTTGACTCCTATCCGTGAGCATCTACATAGAATCATAAGGGAAGATTTACAGCTCTTTGCCTGATGAAAGACATAGTCAGAAACATAAATCACAACAGGACCAAGTAAAAGCTTTCTCAAGGGGACTTTGAAAGAATGCATATTTAAATTGGATCCTGAAACTCTTAGGTTTGAATTTATTACCCATTCTCCAAGAAATATTATAGTTATATATATGATGGCATTATAGAAATGGAATTCAATGACAGAAAAATTGGCTGGTCTTTTAAAAATGATTACCAGGATGAAGTTACTCCACAGAGCTCAGGTTTTGCTCTAAACTCAGCATATCATTGTTGCACTTAAATCCAACTGCAAATGGATTTAACAGGTAATATCTCTGAATAAATACTAATATTCTTTGAAATACAGAGGGAGATCTGACACAGAAAATTTAAGAAAGAAAAAACATCTGGGTATAATGCAGTTTAACTATTGGATGTATACTGAAGCAGAGTTTTCTAAATCTGTGTTTCTGGTGTTAACACAATAAATCCACAAACCAGAGCTTGGGAGGCTGGGGCAGAGGATCAGGAAGTTAAGGGGAACTTACACTGAGTTCAGTCCAGTCCGGCTATAAGAGATGCCCACATATAGGTGTGTAAGAGCATAAAACCTTGCTTTCCTATGATTTAAAGTCAAATCCCCCTAGGTACGAAAATAATTTGTACAGGCTTGTTGATAATTTTAAAATTTCCCCAGGGGTTTATCTGTCATTTTTAGGGATGAAATTGGTCATAGGAAATTACAAGACATTCATTTTCTGTTAAAAGATGAAAGAGAATAATATTTGAACATACTTGGAAGACTGGTGAGATTACGCGATGGATCAAAGTGCTTGCTGTCAAGTTTGATGACCTGACTTCAATCCCCAAGACCCATATGGTGGAAAGAGAGAATTGAGCCCTGATACACACACACACACACACACACACACACACACACACACACACACACACCTACCTGAAAAAAATACACACAGATTTAAACGCATTTGTTAGTAAAATCAATGCCTTTTAGCATGTGACTTTCCCCCCTGCTTCTTGTAGACTGAGCCCTTCTGTTTCCTTGCATCTAAAAATGGGGATAAGATTGTAGTTACCTTGTAGGAGTATTGAGAGTCAAATGAAATAATCTAAGAAGAAAATCCTTGTCTGACTCATAATAAGGTCTCAGTTGCTATTTCTATGGTTGATATAGTCAAATGATTGACAGTCAAAATTTGATTGAGGCCTTGACAGATGTTGCCTAATCCATAATTTGGTATTCTCTTTTTGACTTACTCTTTTCTTGTTATACAGTGTAACTAACCATCAAATTTTCACCCTGCTTAGATCCATGACTTAAAAAAAAATCACATATTTTGTTTAGTGGCTGAGAAGGGTGTTGCAGGATTTTCCTTGTCCAATTACATTAGGGCAGCAGGAAGCCTGTGAATGGACAGGGAAAAGGGAGGCGGAGCTAAGGGTTGCAGAGACAGCCTCTCAGGAGAGGGAAGGGAGAAAGAGAATGGAGGTGGGCTTGAACCATCATGGTTTGAAACAGCCTCAGGTAGCTATGCTATCCAAAGGTTAGAATAATTGGGATAAAGCTTGTATTATTATCAATTGGCTCTAAAATTATTGTATTGGCATCTTATAAATTGCGATTTTATTGATACATGTATCTGATTGATTAATTATAAGCTTTAAGAGTTTTGATTCTACCGGGTAAATGAGTGTTGTGTTGGCTGACCATGGGTGGATGGTCATTGCATGGCAGCAGGAGGAACTCGGGGGCACCCAGACCTCTGGAGAGTTGGCAGGCAGAGAGACTGCAGAGCTGAGATCACCCAGCTGGAACCCTGTGGCCTGCTGATGCTAGTGCTGGCTCTCTTTTAAAATTTTTCCTGAGACAGAAGGGTTTATCTTCCAATGGTTAAAACATCTAATCTCTTTGTGATGAAAAGGAAGAAAAAAGTAAAGTCCTTTGAACCATCATTGTTTTCTCTTTCTGCCAGTATTTCACTTATGAGTGAGCTGGGTTCACTCTGGAGGTCTGGCAGGAAAAATTCCATGTGAAAGCCCCATGGTACAGGCAGCACCACACACAAGAGTTAGAGCCTGCTTCCTGCAGAACTGAATCACTGAAATCTGAATTCCAAAAAAGACAGGTAGTCCTCTTTGCATAGCCAAATGACAATTGTCATAAATTCATTGTTTTTAATAGCTGAGCAGTACTCCATTGTGTAAATGTACCACATTTTCTGTATCCATTCCTCTGTTGAGGGGCATCTGGGTTCTTTCCAACTTCTGGCTATTATAAATAAAGCTGCTATGAACATAGTGGAGCATGTGTCCTTATTACAGGTTGGAACATCTTCTGGATATATGCCCAGGAGAGGTATTGCGGGATCCTCCGGGAGTACTATGTCCAATTTTCTGAGCACCCGCCAGACTGATTTCCAGAGTGGTTGTACAAGCTTGCAATCCCACCAACAATGGAGGAGTGTTTCTCTTTCTCCATATCCTCGACAGCATCTGCTGTCACCTTAATTTTTTAACTTAGTCATTCTGACTGGTGTGAGGTGGAATCTCAGGGTTGTTTTAATTTGCATTTCCCTGATGATTAAATGTTGAACATTTTGTCAGGTGCTTCTCAGCATTCAGTATTCCTCAGTTGAGATTTCTTTGTTTAGCTCTATAACCCATTTTTAATGGTGTTATTTGATTTTCTGGAGTCTAACTTCTTGAGTTCTTTGTATATATTGGAAATTAGTCCCCTATCTGATTTAGGATTGGTAAAGATCCTTTCCCAATCTGTTGGTGGTCTTTTGGCCTTATTGATAGTATCTTTTGCGTTACAGAAGCTTTGCAATTTTATGAGGTCCCATTTGTCAATTCTCAATTTTACAGCACAAGCCAATGCTGTTCTGTTCAGGAATTTTCCCCGTTCCCATATCTTTGAGGCTTTTCCCCACTTTCTCCTCTATAAGTTTTAGTGCCTCTGGTTTTAATGTGGAGTTCCTTGATCCACTTAGACTTGAGCTTTGTACAAGAAGATAAGAATGGATCAATTCCCATTCTTCTACATGATGACCACCAGTTGAGCCAGCACCATTTGTTGAAAATGCTGTCTTTTTTCCACTGGATGGCTTTTGCTCCTTTGTCAAAGATCAAGTGACCATAAGTGTGTGGGTTCATTTCTGGGTCTTCAATTCTATTCCATTGATCTACCTGTATGTCACTGTACCCGTACTATGCAGTTTTTAATCACAAGTGCTCTGTAGTACAGCTTGATGTCAGGCATGGTGATTCCATCAGAGGTTCTTTTATTGTTGAGAATAGTTTTTGCTATCCTAGGTTTTTTATTATTCCAGATGAATTTGCAAATTGCCCTTTCTAAGTAAGTAAGAATTAAGTTGGAATTTTGATGGGGATTGCATTGAATCTGTAGACTGCTTTCGGCAGGATAGCCATTTTTACTATATTGATCCTGCCAATCCATGAGCATGGGAGATCTTTCCATTTTCTGAGATCTTCAGTTTCTTTCTTCAGAGACTAGAAGTTCTTCTCATACAGATCTTTCACTTCCTTATTTAGAGTCACACCAAGGTATTTTTATATTATTTGTGACTATTGTGAAGGGTGTTGTTTTCCTAATTTCTTTCTCAGCCTGTTTATCCTTTGTGTAGAGAAAGGCCACTGATTTGTTTGAGTTAATTTTATATCCAGTTACTGCACTGAAGCTGTTTATCAGGTTTAGGAGTTTTCTGATGGAATTTTTAGGGTCACTTATATATACTATCATATCATCTGCAAATAGTGATATTTTGACTTCTTCCTTTCCAACTTGTATCCCCTTGACCTCCTTTTGCTGTCTCATTGTTTTAGCCAGGACTTCAAGTACTATATTGAATAGGTAGGGAGAAAGTGGACAGCCTCGTCTAGTGCCTGATTTTAGTGGGATTGCTTCAAGTTTCTCTCCATTTACTTTGATGTTGGCTACTGGTTTGCTGTAGATTGCTCTTATTATGTTTAGGTATGGGCCTTGGATTCCTGATCTTTCCAAGACTTTTATTATGTATGGGTGTTGCATTTTGTCAAATGCTTTCTCAGCATTTAACAAGATGATCATGTGGTTTTTTTTCCCCTTTGAGTTTGTTTATAAAGTGTATTAGGTTGATGGATTTTTGTATATTAAACCTTCCCTGCTTCTCTGAAATGAAGCTCACTTGGTCATGATGGATGATCGTTTTGATGTATTCTTGAATTCTGTTTGTGAGAATTTTGTTGAGTACTTTTGCATCGCTATTCATAAGGGAAATTGGTCTGAAGTTCTCTGTCTTTGTTGGGTCTTTATGTGGTTTAGGTATCAGAGTACTTGTGGCTTAATAGAACGAATTGGGTAGAGTACCTTCTGTTTCTATGTTGTGGAATAGTTTGAGGAGAATTTGAATTAAGCCTTCTTTGAAGGTCTGATAGAACTCTGCACTAAACCCATCTGGTCCTGGGCTTTTTTTGGTTGGGAGACTATTAATGACTGCTTCTATTTCTTTAGGGGATATGGGACTGTTTAGATCATTAGTCTGATCCTGATTTAACTTTGGTACCTGGTATCTGTCTAGAAAATTGTCCATTTAATCCAGGTTTTCTAGTTTTGTTGAGTATAGCCTTTTGTAGTAGGAGCTGATGATGTTTTGGATTTCCTCAGGTTCTGTTGTTATGTCTCCCTTTTCATTTCTGATTTTGTTAATTAGGATACTGTCCCTGTGCCTTCTAGTTAGTCTGGCTAAGGGTTTATCGATCTTGTTATTTTTCTCAAAAAACCCAGGTCCTACTTTGGTTGATTCTTTGTGTAGTTCTTTTTATTTCTACTTGGTTGATTTCAGCCCTGAGTTTGATTATTTCCTGCCATCTACTACTCTTGGATGAATTTGCTTCCTTTTGTTGTAGAGCTTCTAGGTGTGCTGTCAAGCTGCTAGTGTACACTCTCTTTAGTTTCTTTTTGGAAGCACTCAGAGCTATGAGTTTTCCTCTTAGGACTGCCTTCATTGTGTGCCATATGTTTGGGTATGTTGTGACTTAATTTTCATTAAACTCTAAAAAGTCTTTCATTTCTTTCTTTCTTTGTAACTTGACCAAGTTATCATTGAGAAGAGTGTTGTTCAGCTTCCATGTGAATGTTGGCTTTCTATTATTTATGTTGTTATTGAAGATCAGCCTTAGTCCGTGGTGATCTGATAGGATGCATGGGATAATCTCAATATTTTTGTATCTGTTGAGACCTGTTTTATGACCAGTTCTATGGTCAATTTTGGAGAGGGTACCATGAGATGTTTGTTTTAGGATAAAATGTTCTGTAGATATCTGTCAGATCCATTTGTTTCATAACTTCTGTTAGTTTCACTGTGTCCCTGTTTAGTTTCTGTTTCCATGATCTGTCCATTGGTGAAAGTGGTGTGTTGAAGTCTCCCACTATTATTGTGTGAGGTACAATGTGTGCTTTGAGATTTACTAAAGTTTCTTTAAAGAATGTGGCTGCCCTTGTATTTGGAGCATAGATATTCAGAATTGATAGTTTCTCTTGGAGGATTTTACCTTTGATGAGAATGAAGTGCCCCTCCTTGTCTTTTTTGATGACTTTGGGTTGGAAGTCAATCTTATCAGATATTAGGATGGCTACTCCGGCTTGTTTCTTCATACCATTTGCTTGGAAAATTGTTTTCCAGCCTTCCATTCTGAGGTAGTGTCTATCTTTTTCTCTGATATGAGTTTCCTGTAAGCAGCAAAATGTTGGGTCTTGTTTGTGTAGCCAGTTTGTTAGTCTATGTCTTTTTATTGGGGAGTTGAGACCATTGATATTAAGGGATATTAAGGAAAAGTAATTGTTGGTTCCTGTTATTTTTGTTGTTAAAGTTGGAATTCTGTTCTTGTAGCTGTCTTCTTTTAGGTTTGTTGAGGGATTACCTTCTTGTTTTTTCTAGGGTGAGGTTCCTGTCCTTGTATTGGTTTTTTTTTTTTTTTTTCTGTTATTATCCTTTGAAGGGCTAGATTCGTGGAAAGATAATGTGTGAATTTGGTTTTGTCGTGGAATACTTTGGTTTCTCCATCTATGGTAATTGAGAGTTTGGCTGGGTATAGTAGCCTGGGCTGGAGTTTGTGTTCTCTTAGTGTCTGTATAACATCTCTCCAGGCTCTTCTGGCTTTCATAGTCTCTGGTGAAAAGTCTGGTGTAATTCTGATAGGAGAAAAATAAAATAAAGGCATAGAATTATAGAAAGTTTGGAAATGTAAGTTAAACACTATTAAGTTAAACCAAAGTTTTAACCAAAGAATGATGTTTTTAACCAAATTATAACCAAATGACATTATGATCTAGCATCTATAAACAGAGATGTCTACAGAAAGTAAATTATGTTTTATCCCTTTTACCAGTCATGTTCATATTTTCCCTAAAATGCTTTTCTAATTCTCTATGAAGATTTCCAAGGGCAGTGTAATTTTTAACAGTTTCGAACTTCCGTTGTGTTAGGATCGTAGTTTGTGTAGTTGTTAAGTTTTGTAGATATAGCACTCCTTGAATAAGGCTGAATAGAAAATTGGGCATTTGGGGGGAGAACACATGTTTTCAGCACCATGGCTCATCTTAGACTCTCAGGGCAACCCTGGAAGTAGGTAGAACCATCTCACTAGGTATATAACAGAATAAGAAAACAAAAACTTATTAACTATGCAGCAAAATGTTGAGTCACTGTTTATGTAGCCAGTCTGCTATTCTATGTCTTTTTATTGGAGAATTGAGTCCATTGATAAGAGATATTGAAGAAAAGTAATTGTTGCTTCCTGTCATATGTGTTGTTAGAGTTGGGATTCTGTTCTTGTGGCTGTCTTCTTTCAGGTTTGTTGAAGGATTACTTTCTTGCTTTTTCTAGGGTGTAGTTTCCATCCTTGTGTTGGTGTTTTCCCTTTATTATCCTTTGAAGGGCTGGATTCATGGAAAGATATTGTGTGAACTTGGTTTTGTCATGGAATACTTTGGTTTCTCTGTCTATGGTAATTGAGAGTTTTGCTGGTTATAGTTGCCTGGGCTGGCATTTGTGTTCTCTTAGTGTCTGTATAACATCTGCCCAGGATCTTCTGGCTTTCATATCTCTGGTGAGAAGTCTGGTGTAAATCTAATAGGTCTTCCTTTATATGTTACTTGACCTTTTTCCCTTATTGCTTTTAATATTCTATCTTTATTTAGTGCATTTGTTTTTCTGATTATTATGTGTCGGGAGGAATTTCTTTTCTGGTCCAGTCTATTTGTGTTGGGTCCGGCCTGCGGCTCTCATGTCCGGGTTCGAATCTGGAAGGCATCTTGGAACTGAAAGAAAAGAGGGAGCCTAGGCGGGTTGAGAAATAATGGAACCAAGACATGCTAGTCTGCTCAAGGTTCAAATGTTTAATGGCAGACATGCTTTATAAAGGAGGGGGGAAAGTCCATTCTCGTCAATTCATCCTTGTAGCCTGGAACCAGCTGCAGGTGATGACATTCAGGAGCTGAGCTCCTCGTCTACCCAAGTACAAACATTTCTCAATCTGAGCACTCTGCCAGAGTCCTGGCCCAAAGATTATCCCTATTTTGAAGTATCTGTAAAGACCTGTTTTCCTGGGTTCGCTCCTGCCACATGTTTTTTAGAATGACTCCAACTCTGAGTTACCAATTTTAAGCTAACTTTCTATTACAAGCAAAGGGCTACCTGCCCCTTTAAGAGCTGCATTTGGAATCAGCTCCCAATAGGGCTTTTCCAGTACACTAGCACTTTTCTAAATTTTCACATAGCTCTAAACACATACACAAAACACATAAAACAGAAACCAACAGATTCAGACATATGCAACCCTTTCTCATCTTCCATGAGCAGGCAAAAGAATTAGAAGGGTAAGCTTCCATTTCATAAACAAAACTTGGTCCCTCTGACCAATCTCCAGAGACTGCCAGAGGTCTCTGGCTCTCCCTACTCCCCAGGGCATCCCCTGGGGAGGTAGTGGTCTTCCTAGCACATCTGCTGACCACAGTCCTCCTGTCCTTACAGCCCAAAGGGACAGCTGCAGATACCAATCACACATTTCTGAAAACCCCATCGTCTATAAACACCAGAGAAACCAAACTCAGGCGGATCTATACTCAGACTACACCATGTTTCAGAGACACGGGACGAAACACAGACAACAAACCAACACAATGAGCACATGTTCGTTTCAGGAAACATAAGACACACACTCAGAACAAAGACACCGGCCGGCATGCACACAAGAGGGCATTCCCTGATTTTCTCTGTCCCTGGGTGAGTTTCAAAATCCACTTTCCTCCAGCCTGATGCAGTTTTCAACTGCTGCCATCCACCTGATTATTAAGTCCCTTTTATTAAACCCTTTTATTTCTCTCGCCTAAAAAAGCAGCTTCTGGAAGCCAACTGCCTGCCTGCTGAGTTCCTAGTTCCCGATAACTCACTGCTGAACCTAAGTGAATCCAGCGCTGGTTTAGCGCTGTTCCAGCTTAACCCGTACCAACCTTCTCCAGTACGAATTTTCTTTAATTCTTTTCTTCTTCCATGGAGCTCCAAACCATCAGTGCTTCTTCCAAATGTCCTCTGCCTATCACAGGTCCCGCGTTGGTTCACCAAATTGTTGGGTCCGGCCTGCGGCTCTCATGTTCGGGTTCGAGTCTGGAAGGCATCTTGGAACTGAAAGAAAAGAGGGAGCCTAGGCGGGTTGAGAAATAATGGAACCAAGACATGCTAGTCTGCTCAAGGTTCAAATGTTTAATGGCGGACACGCTTTATAAAGGAGGGGAGAAAGTCCATTTCTGCCAATTCATCCTTGGAGCCTGGAACCAGCTGCAGGTGATGATGTGCAGGATAGGGCAGGATAGGGGGGCCTCTCAGCAAGTAGCAGTATCTTGAAGAGGAACAGTGACAGTGGCTCAACAATAGAGTGATCTAGGGAAGAAGGCTCCACCCTAGATAATCTCCTTAGTGGCAGCAAGGTCAAGTTCTGGCTCAGCCTGCTTCAGGCTTGAGGGAGGCTACATATTTGGAGTTCTGTAGGCTTCTTGTTCATGGACATCTATTTCTTTAGGTCAGGGAAGTTTTCTTCTATAATTTTGTTGAAGATATTTACTGGCCCTTTTAAGTTGAAAATCTTCATTCTCATCTATACCTCTTATCCTTAGGTTTGGTCTTCTCTTTGTGTCCTGGATTTCGTGGATGTTTTGAGTTAGGATCTTTTTGCATTTTCTTTGATTGTTGTGTCTATGTTTTCTATGGAATCTTCTGCACCTGTGAGTCTCTCTTCCATCTCTTGTATTCTGTTGCTGATGGTTCTTGATTTCTTTTCTAGAATTTCTATCTCTAGAGTTGTCTCCCTTTGGGTTTTCTTCATTGTTTCTACTTCTATTTTTAGATCTTGAATAGTTTTGTTCAGTTCCATCACTGTTTGGTTGTGTTTTCCTGTAATTCTTTAAGGGATTTTTGTGTTTCCTGTTTAAGGACCTGTTTAGCAGTGTTTTCCTGTATTTTTTTCAGGGATTTTTGTGCTTCCTCTTTAAGGACTTCTACCTGTTTAGCAGTGTACTCTTGTATTTCTTTAAGTGAGTTATTAAGGCCCTTCTTAAAATCCTCTACCAGCATCATGAGATATGATTTTAAATCTGAATCTTGTTTTCGCATGTGTTGGGGTATCCAGGACTTGCTGTGGTGGGAGTACTGGGTTCTGATGATGCCAAGTGTTCTTGTTTCTGTTAGTAAGATTCTTATGTTTGTCTTTCGCCATCTGATAATCTCTGGTGTTAGATGTTCTAGCTGTGTCTTGCTGGAGTTTTTTCCTCCTGTGATTCTGTTAGCCTCTGTCAGCACTCCTGGGAGTCCAACTCTTCTCCTGAGGTTAGAGCACTCTGCAAGCAAGCTTTTCTCTTGCAGGGAAGATGCACAGAGGTCTGGAGTTCAGCTCTGCCTCCTGGCTAAGGATGAGGCATGAAGGGGCCCTGTCTAAGAAGCTCTGTTGCTTTTGAGGCCCTCCTGTTTTCCTGCTCAGACTGGTCTCTGAGATACCAGGGATACAAGTTGGCTTTCTCACCTTCGAGTCATGGGGTCAGGGCCCTCTCTGGTTGCTGACTCTCCTCAGTGATCCTAAGATCCTGGGTGTGCTAGGGCACCTGCATCATGGAGAGTTCTCTGGGGACCTTGGGAAGGTCTGCGGAGTTCGTGCCCAAGGTGGCCTGGGGCTCGCACTGACCAGAACGAACCCCAGCCACTCCAGACATTTCTTTATTCATATTAATAACAAGTTGAAGCAGCCTCCTCTGCTCCCAGAGGCCAAATAATGACACAGTTGTTTCTTGACCTAAAGTGCTAATATTTGCAAGAAGCAACTTTTATTTATTTTTCTGTTTTTTTTCCCCAAGAAGAAAATTTAAATAGGTTTTTATCACACACACACACACACACACGCACACACACACACATACACACACACAGTAGCTGGGCACTGGTGATGCAGGTTTGTAATCCAAGGAGCAGAGGCAGGAGAATCTCAAGAGTTTGTGGCCAGTCTGATTTCCACAGTGAGACCTTGTTTCTAAACTTTGTCATCTCACAAACAAGGTTTTCTCTTTTTTTTGATCTTGAGATCAACTTATACACGCTAAAAAGAGGAGGCTGAAATTTTGTTTTTCTCTTTAGTCCCTTTAGGCAAGGGAAAGTATTTTGTGTGTTTGATGAACGCTGGGTTTTTGTGTATTGAGTGGAGGGTCTCTAAAGAACATTATTCATATGTATTATTCCCACGTTATAATCAGAGGCCCATAAGGACTAAATGTTGGGGTGCTTGAATGAGGGTTACAGGTAAATCTTGGATCGGCAACTTCACTGAGGCTGGAGGTTCAGGCTAGACAACTCTTTCTTCCTTTGTTGACTTAGTAAAAGTGATTTCAGATCTCTGGGAAGACGACAGGACAATGTCGGGGTGTCGTTTTCCTCCCTCCTAGGTCCAGTGTGGGTCTCAGCCTCTCGCGAGCCCCGAATGCCCGCTTCCTGCGGCTGCAGCTCCACGGCGCCTGGGAACCCTGATCCCACGGCCGCGTGACCGGGCCACAAACGCGCGGCGCTGCACGTCTCGCGCCGCCCCGGAGCTCGCGCCGCCGCCGCTGCCGCTCGCCAGGCTCCCAGGACTCGGGCCACCGCCATGCTCTTCCGCTTCGGCGTGGTGGTGCCGCCCGCGGTGGCCGGCGCTCGGCAGGAGCTGCTGCTCGCCGGCTCGCGGCCCGAGTTAGGGCGCTGGGAGCCGCACGGCGCCGTGCGTCTCAGGCCCGCGGGTACCGCGGCGGGCGCCGCTGCGCTGGCGCTGCAGGAGCCCGGCCTGTGGCTCGCCGAGGTGGAGCTGGAGGCGTACGAGGAGGCCGGCGGGGCGGAGCCGGGCCGCGTTGACACGTTCTGGTACAAGTTCCTGCAGCGCGAGCCTGGAGGCGAGCTGCACTGGGAAGGTACTGCGCTCCCCGGCCCGAGGCCCGCACCCCGCAGCTCCCCGTGCACCCCGGCCGCGGCCTCGGGGGCGCGCAGCCCGCAGCTCGCGCGCCCCCGCAGCTCCCCGTGCACTTAACTGTTGGCCACCGCTCGCCCACCATCTTGACCCTACCCGGTTGCACAGCGATGCCCTGGTCCGGATCAAGACCCAGTTCCGAGGGTCTCCTGCCTTAGGCCTCTCTCTAATCCACTCCGAAGTGGCCCACCCCACACTACAAGGGGCCGCTTGCTGGAGGGAATTTTCCCTTAGATTTTTGAGACCGAATCGTGGGAAATAGCAAGCTCCTCCCCCAAAGTCAGGTCACCGCGATAGAAGACAATTGAGACATGACTTGATTTCTTAAAATATGTAAAGAGTAATATCGGTTGTAAAGAAATAATAAAAGTAAATAGCCACTTGTGATAGCACAAATCTGTAATCTCAGTACTTGGGAGGTTGAGGCAGGAGGATTGCTGGGAGTTCCCAGCCAGCCAAGGCTACAAAGTGAGAACTTGTTCCACAAAAATATTATAATAAGAATATATGATTGAAAGCAGCATTTCCACCATACAAAACCTAAACATATTGCCTGCATGCGCGCGTGTGTGTGTAACTGTTTGAACAAATATTGTACAATATATAATTTTGAGTATTTATTTTTTCTTTAACAATATTAATATAGCTCAGACTTATTTGCATACAGGTGTGTTTTACTTTTTAAGTGAAAAAAAAAAATACTGTGCAGCTGTTACTGTGCATTAAGGTTCCTTTTGGTTTTCGAGATTCTTGGATTGGAATCCAAGTGCGGTTTTCTTTCTAGCATTTGGAAATGTTTCTGTACAATGGATTTGGACAAGCCAAAATGTCGCCACTTTACGTTTCAGTAAGGAATGTGTTGAAAAATCCGTAGCAGCGTGTCCACCGACCACGCTGGGTGGATCGAGACAGCCTTTTCTGTGAAGGCAATGGGCGTGGTGGCAAACTGAACGTGTGTGGCTCAGTGGTTCTCAGAGTCCCGTGGAGGGAATGAATGCTTCTTGAGAAATTCGTATGGGCAGACAACCAGGCCATTAGCCAGTTCTTGTGGAAAACAAGAATGCAGAATAACAAAAAAACGAGACCCAAGAAAAGCACGTGGTTTACTGGGATCTGTTTATTCCCTTTGCTGGTCTTTTTGGCCACTCTTGGGTTTGATGGTCAGCTAGCACTTCATTATGTCAGATGTGAGAGCTGCCTGCCTTTGGCTGTCCTCCCTTTGCAGTGCATTTCTACTAATGTCACTGTGTCCTTTTTCCACAGTAAAATTACATCTGATAATTTTAATAACGGTGCGTGGTGTACTAGAGCACCCATTTCCAGGTCTCCTCCTTTATCAGCGTTTCTAATACCCCCAAAGTGCTGATGGTTGGGTTGCTATTTCTTAATGCATTCACTTTAACTTGTCTGTTTTCAATTTTTCTGCAGGTTACCACATACATTATATGTAGCTTGCAAAAAAGAGTATCTATTGACACCTACTGGAAATGCATAAAATTAGCAACTGTACATGCTATAAAATATAAAGAATTTAGTCCATTATCCCTGCTGGCTTTAATACCCTTATTTTAAATTATAGATGTGATATTGACTTTTATTTTATAGAGTTCATTTTATCCTATTAGAGACATTTCTTTTTAAAAAAGATTTCTAAAATAATACACACACCCCACTTATTCTCTGTACTCTGACTTGTTTTTTGAGTTAAGTTTCATGTGTTCATGTTCTGTTTTCTCAGTTATCAGGACCTTCTTGTAGATGGGTAGGTTGGTTCTGAGGATTGGAAATTAACAAGGAGATGCTGTCTTTAAGAGCATGGATAACTGTGTGGGAGGGGCTAAACTGTCTAACCCAGGAATATGGTTTGTTAGACCAGGGCAGATTAATGTGAGGCAATGCATGTACAGGTAGCCTGTAGCTGGTAGCATCCCTCCTTCCTCAGCTTCCAGAGTGCTGTGAAAGTTGTGAACCACTGTGCTTAGTACTTTTGCTATTGTCATTGCAAACCAAGACCTTGTACTCGCAGTCAAAAAAAAAAAAAAAAGGAGGCCTGGTATGGTGATGTATGTCTTAAAGCCCAGCACTCAAGAGTTCAAAAGCCAGCCTGGTGTACAAAGTGAGTTCCAGGATATCCAGAGCTACATAGAGACCCCATCTCAAAAACACCAAATTACTAAGTAAATAAAAGGGGGAAAATGAATTTCCAGAAGCAGACTCTGTCTCTGGATGAGTAAAGTCTCATTTCTTCACTATACTATAATACTAGCATTTTTACACAGGAGTACGCACCCAGTCCCCAGCAACCCTGAGCCAAAGAGGTTGGTTTCCTCATTAGCACAGACTAGAAAACCAGAACATAGTGGAGGTTCTTAGACTCTGCTGAGGAAGGTGGACAGAAGAAAAGGGAGAATTAAAAAGTGGACGCTTAAGGAAACTGAGGTAGAGCTGGAGAGATGGCTCAGCGGTTAAGAACACTGGCTGCTTGTTCTTCCAGAGGTCCTGAGTTCAATTCCCAGCAACCACATGTCTAGAGTAGACATACTGAGGATCCAGTATATGCTGGAGTTGGTCCATGGAGGTCGAGATTTATAAGCCAACTTATGTGAGTTTTTTTTTTCCCCTCTCTTCCTCTTGGGCAGACTGATTTACATAGGACCACCATATATTTTATTGAATAAGAGACAAGTGCCGTCCCTTTTGGCAGCCAGCAAGTTGAGAGCCCATCAGTTGTATAGGAACACTGAAGCTAGGAAGGTGAGTTGGTCTTGAAGGAGTGGTAGGGCCAAGGTTGACTGTTGGATGGTTTCTGCCAACTGGGTAGAGATCTACTGACATAAATATAAACTGTGACACCCCCCAGTGCCCCCCCCCAGCTCTGCATCCAGATCTCTATCAGCTACTGAGGTTGCCAAACCTATCCTACTCATGACTGAGAAAGTCACAGTCCACTGGTTTCTGTGTGTGATTTGGAGCAGAATGTAAACTTCCTCATTGATGTGTAGGGTGATTTGAAGAAGCATGGAGGCGCATATGGCATTCCTCCGTGATGTAGAGGGTGAGTTAGGGATTAGTTATTACTGTGGAATACAAAGGTGGCTCTTCTTCACTCAAGACTCTAAAACTATCTTATTTGAAATATAAAGTACAAAAACATAAGCTTCCACAAAATGTACAACATTGTAACTCTGCCAGACTTCCAGACAAAATTAGGAGTATTCAATCCATCATCCTTCCCAGACCAGTCAGAAGTTCTTAGATATGAATAACTTCCCGACACTGTGTCATCAGGAAAAACATCCAGTTGTATACCTTAGGACTGAAACTGAGTTTTTAAAAAAAGACCTAGGAAAGGAGTAGGGGAGTCTGCTGTTGCGAGCACAGCGCAGCAGTGTATGTTAGGGAGTGAGGAGGTGGAGAATCCGTCAGTTCTGTTCCTGGCAAGGGTTTACTTCAGAGGAATCATTATTTAGGCCGAGGCTAATATATATTCAAGAATGTAAACTTCTTTTCCTTTGGATTATCTGAAGACAAACTCTTAAAGTAGATGACTAAAACTACAGCCAAATCTGTCCCAGTGCTACATAAAAGGCAATGGAATCTAGACAAACCTGCCAGTTGTAAATTAAGGTTTATTTGAAAGGAAGGGGATAGATGGATGAAGGAAATTTTATTCTATACTCGCATATTCACAAAGTAGAACATTTTATATTTAAACTCCTTTTTTATTTATAGTATCTTTGCTCAACTACATCTACCTTACTAGAATTACATTTTACCCATTCATTTTAAACATTGAGAAAGAAAATGTACTTTTTAATTTAAACAAAAGTCAAACCCAATCCACTCTTAGTCCAGGCTTTCAGGTGTGTAGGGACTACAGTCAGGTCTAGAGAGCAATAGATGAGTCTTACCACACAATGCTAATATTTCATCTTTGGTCTAGCCATCTAGAAGGTCACCATCCAATATTAAACAATTAATCTACTGAACAGCAGCAATAACGACATTTGTCTCTTTAAAAGGAAAATCAACTTAAAGTTTGTACAGATGAAACACTAAAAATATTTTATCTATCAAAACATCCCTGTGGGTCTCACCTCTGCAAGACTGACATAATTTAATTACTTAATATAAAATAGAAAAATAGGCTCAGTTTGTATCTAAAAGAATGCTGAACTGGAGGGTATTGTCCTCAGAGACTAGGAGAAGAAGGAAAATTCTGGAGGAATGGATGAAGGCAGTGGAAAGGCTTAGTTTAGCCAATATCCTTGCCCAATAAAGGGGCTGGGCAGCTAGGTATGAAGAAGAAGACACGGACTATCAGATGGCTGCAGAGGGAACAGTGGAGGGGACCTATGACTAGAGGGGTCATCAGCACCCCTGAGGTCTGAGAAGTGTGTTTGTCAGAGTAAGCAGGAAGTATGGCTCAAGTGGCACCCATATTAATTAATAATGACAGAGACTTTTTCTCTGTACAGTTTCTCTATCTGTGCTTCTGTGGTAACCTTGATGGCCTTGTTAGAGGCTGAGGTCCTAGGGCAGTGCTGGTCTTCAGTTTCTAGGCCAAGAAGATCTAAGAGGTTTTCCTGGGGAGGAGGAACTTGGGGTACTGACCTTCCTTGAAAAGAAGTGACTGTTCACTGTCTCACCCATCCACAGTTCAGACAAGGTCCCGGTGGCAGGCAAAGGATGAAGACAGTCCTTTCCCCAGTGGCCAGTGTTGTTGCTACACTTGAAGCAAGTTCCAAGTGGGGTCTGTGGGTGACCCATATTCTTCAGAGGTAGTCTCAGGGCTGCTGCTGAAAGCTGGTATTTTTCACAGGGGGGCTTATGGTGTTTTCCTGTCCCTCCTGCCCATTAAAGACATTAAATGCCATTGTCAACACATTTCTCTGAGGGACTTGAGGGCCATCATTTAGCCTTTTAAATCCCCCCCCCAACTAATTATTTTCCTAAGCAAGAATTGGATCCAAGTTGCACATATGCATGTTTTAGCACGTTAAGATTACTTGTACATAGATGTTTTTTAAACTATAAAGTTTTTTTTTTTTTTTTTTTGTTACAAGTTTTAAAATAACTTTTGGTATGTGTGTGGGATTTTTACCTCAGTGTTTTTCCAGATCCTAAGACAGGGTAAGTTTGTTTAGGCAAAAGCTTTAAAGGTATATGTGGCCGTGATTTTAGTAAATAAAATCAAGAAAAAGGAAGAACATTAAGAAAGCCAGGCGTCTGTAATCATACTTAAATTTTTATTTATTCTAAAAATGTAAATACCATGAGGTAAACAACAGTAGCCCTTATTGGAAATAGTTTCCTTTTTAGCTGTTCTCAGACATAATATATCTTTTTCCTGGGATGTTCTATTGCCCTCCTTCTCCCTGTTACAGAATCAGGAGACAAGCCTGACCAAGGACAGAGGCATTAGAGGAAATTTTTAGGTAAACATGCTTGGGTCTGAAGTGGGTAGGCCAAATTCTGTCTCCAGAGCTAGCTTTTTAGTAGAATAAAACAGCATGCGACTTTTTTTTTTTTTAATAACCAGAAAAGACATTTGAAACTCTGTTTGACAGGCTCCAATGATCCACATACCCATAACCACTTTTCAGGTATCTGTAGATGGAGTTAGACAAAAGGGAAAGCTTAACAAACATCCTTCTCTCTTATGAAGACACACAAGGGAGGTGCCAGGGGATTGTCCTGGGGAGGCACCTACAGAGAAGCCTAGTCCTCTATCAAAGTCTACAGGAGCTGGACTGAGGGCTCTATGTTCTGATTGGGTAGGGAAGGAGACTTAGCCTTTGCCTGGAAAATCTGATGGGCGTGGTAGGAGAGGCAGAGGAGGAAGGGATGGGAGCAGAGAGAGTGGAGTGCTTGGATATAAGGCATTTCTGGATCACTTACTCATGTGATGGGAAGAATTCTTAAGATCTCTGAGAATTTGCACGTTGAATGTGTGGTATCTCCAAATCCATATGGGGAAGAGACTTAAGGAAACAGGCAAGAGGAGTTGAAGTTTTGGATGAGTTTTGAGTGAGAAGAGTTAGATAACCATGTCTTGTGCTCTTGGAGAGAGCGAAGCAGTAAAGAAATCCCAGGGTTAGAGTAAAGACAAGGTAGAGAGGACCCAGGGGAGGGTTTTCTCTACACATATAAGGGTCAGGAACAGAACATGACCAGGTGGGCCCTGGGAGGGAGATCAGCATGAGAGAGAAAGCATAAGAGAAGAGAGGGGACAGAGGAGAGAGTAGAGAAGGGGGAAAGGAGATGGGATGAGTCGGCAGAGGTTAAGTGCCATTGGACAGACTCTTGAACCAGAGGGCATCCCAAGTGGATCCTGGTTTATCAAGAGAATGTCCATATCATGAGGGATTGGTTTCCTGACCAGGTGATGGATGCCCAAGAGGTTGTAGGGCAACTTCCTGGCATACCAGTGTGACTTTACAGAGAGAGGAAAAGTTGAGCAGGCAGCTCCAAGAGAGGAACAATGAGAAGGACAGACAGGAAGTCTGGAGTTGAATATAGGGTACATGACAGCAGTCTGCAGGGATGAATGGCGTTAGGTACCAAATATAGGCATGGGCGTGACAACCATTAAGTAATATACTTCTGAGGGGAAAAAGCAGTTTATTAGTGGAACAAACAGCTGGGCTATCTCTCTAGAGTAGGGGACAGCAGCCCAACTGTGGAGGGCAAGAAGGTTTTATAGTGTTTGTAAAGATAAGGGCAGGACCTTCCCCTACCAGAAAACTTTTCCTTTTAAGGTAAAACAGAGGACCTAGCCTGGTCACATGAGAGTGTGTGTGTGTGTGTGTGTGTGTGTGTGTGTGTGTGTGTGTGTGTGTGTGTGTGTGTGTGTGTGTGTGTGTGTGTGTGTGTGTGTGTGTGTGTGTGTGTGTGTGTGTGTGTGTGTGTGTGTGTGTGTGTGTGTGTGTGTGTGTGTGTGTGTGTGTGTGTGTGGTGTGTGTGTGTGTGTGTGTGTGTGTGTGTGTGTGTATGTGTGTATGTGTGTGTGTATGTGTGTGTGTGTATGTGTGTGTGTGTGTGTGTGTGTGTGTGTGTGTAGTCATCAGGACAGTTTCATGACTGACAGATGTTCTTTTGCCTGTAAAGGGTCGAGGAATGAGAAAGCTGTTACCCAACAAACAGAGCCTCCAAGTCACAAGATTGCTGAGCAATGTGTTTAGGTTTCTGATTCCTAAGGGAGGCCTGTCTGGGCTAAGCTCAGGTGTCCATTTTAGGGATTTGGCAGCTGGGCCACCATCTTAGCTCCTGATTTGTGACCCAACAGGAGGCTGCTTGTTACTGAGCAGAGTTCCTGTTTATGTGCTGGGCCCCAGATGCCTCAGTGTGCTGGGGTAGATCTCCACACCTCATTCACACTAGGATCTGTCCCAAGAAACCTTTCCCTGCCACATTTGCAGAGCACTCATTTCCTAATGACCATTTGCTGGGGTAGAGGACTGCAGGCGTGGAAGCTTTCCTCCAGAGATTTTTCCAGGCTGGCGCAGGCTTTGTTGTTAGGTCTCCCCATTTTTCCGTTTGCCAAGAAGTCTTCCTTAACATCTTTTTGAAAAGATTTATTTCTATGTATATGTTTGTGCCTGCACGAGATTATATATACTATCAAGAGCGTCAAGGGTGTCGCTCATCACTGCTGGGAAGGCATGAGGGCAGGAACTGGAAGAACCCAATGACGTCAGTCAGGTGTCGGGGTCCATCCTTGACACAGGATCGGAGTTCTCAACTGGAAGCAGGGATATCTGGAAGGCGCATAATAAATATACACAGACTACTTTTTTGGGTACAAACTGACAGGCAAATTTTCAAGGCTTGAAGTTTCCATCTCTTCTCTCTCATTCTCTGCTCTCCTTCTCTCTTGCTCATTTGCTCGCCCACAGTTTGAGGCTGCGCACACTGCATTCTCCTGCGCACTCTGCTCTTCCTCTTCGAACTCCCACATTCCTACACACCTCTTTCACTCTCACACACACTCTTTATACACATCTCACACACACCTCATGCACTCTCCTTTCACTCACACATACACTCTCCATACACACCTCACATTCTCTCTTCACTCTTCACAAGCTCTTCTCATGCTGTCTACATCCACCTCACATATGTCTCACTCGCTCTTCACATACTCACTACTCACTCTCTAGCCTTTCTCTTACCCCAGCCTTTTATTGATACACCAAAAGCAGATAGGAAAAAAGACATTGTATAATCATTGCCAAATCAAATTCAGAGGAATACCCACATCCCACAAAGAGCTAAGAATTAGAATTGTTCTCCAAAGCTTAAGCTTTCCCTATTCCCACGCCTATAGCCAAAATAATAATAATTGCAAACTTATCATTATTTAAACTTTAACATTTGACTTATTATACTTCAGAGCTCAGAGCTCTGAGGCCAGCTATGTGCATTTTCTTGTGAAGCTGTAATGATAATGACATGGGCAAAGCTGCCAGGCAGTGGCCAGAAAGAATCAAGTTAACCCTTAACTCAACAGTTCCGCTAGCTTTCTGCTTCTGCACATTGCACACAATTAATCTCCTAGGAGTCCCAGTGGTTTGACTTAGTTTCACTAATATAAGATTTTACACATTCTATACTTGCTTTTATCTTAAATGTTGTGTAAAACTTATTTCATAACTTCAATAGTTTTTTCCTTTCTTGGGGTTCCAATGTTGGCTCTATTTCATTTTCTAATATTTTCAAACTTTCTTCGTAAGTTAAGCATTAATCTGTAACTACCTTGGTGCAGTTATTACATTGTTTCCAAGATGAGAACACACAGCATGCACCTGGGCCGTTAGGACTGTGCTGTGCTGTGCTGTGTGTGCTGTGCTGTGCTGTGCTGTGCTGTGTGTGCTGTGCTGTGCTGTGTGTGCTGTGCTGTGCTGTGCTGTCTGTGCTGTGCTGTGTGTGCTGTGCTGTGCTGTGTGTGCTGTGCTGTGCTGTGCTGTCTGTGCTGTGCTGTGTGTGCTGTGCTGTGCTGTGTGTGCTGTGCTGTGCTGTGCTGTGCTGTGCTGTGCTGTGCTGTGCTGTGTGTGCTGTGCAGTGCTGTGCTGTGCTGTGCGTGCTGTGCTGTGTTGTGCTGTGCTGTGCAGTGCTGTGCTGTGCAGTGCTGTGCTGTGCTGTGCTGTGTGTGCTGTGCTGTGCTGTGTGTGCTGTGCTGTGCTGTGCTGTGCTGTGCTGTGTGTGCTGTGCTGTGCTGTGCTGTGCTGTGCTGTGTGTGCTGTGCTGTGCTGTGTGTGCTGTGTGTGCTGTGCTGTGCTGTGCTGTGTGTGCTGTGCTGTGCTGTGTGTGCTGTGCTGTGCTGTGCTGTGTGTGCTGTGCTGTGCTGTGCTGTGTGTGCTGTGCTGTGCTGTGTGTGCTGTGCTGTGCTGTGTGTGTTGTGCTGTGTGTGCTGTGCGTGCTGTGCTGTGCTGTGCCTTGCTCATGCCTCAATTTTTAATTGTTTAAGAATCATTACATCAAGGAACATCTAGTTTCACAGAATTCACCAGAGCAGAAGGAGGAAGAAATAAGAAAGTCAGATATAATAGAATAATTATGCACACCAAGGCCAACTGAAAAGCAGTCATGCATGAATGAAATCTATACAGCAGTTTGTCCAGGGCTAAGGGTAGGAGAAATGGGAAGAACTGTTGTTACAGAGAGCTGGCACAGGCTCCTGAGATGCCTCCATCCCGGCCACTGCAGGCAGCGCCTGTCATTGTGTGCTATCCCCAGCATTGTGTGCTGTCCCCAGCAGTCGGGAAGCAGAGGAAAGAATGTTGAGGTTTGAATTTCTCCCTTTTATGAAATGTAGAATGATGCTGCCCACATTTATGTTTGGTTTTCCCACAGGAGCTAACCCAATCTAGAAATTCCTATGCAGCTATGTTTGTCTGTGCAGAGGTGTGTCTCCTAGGTAATTCTAGAGTTTGTCGAGTTGACAGTCAAAATTAACCAGTGCAGGTTATATTGTAGTGGACTCTGCAACTGTAAACACTGGGAACTTACAATGTGAATTAGCCTAAAATTCTATTAATTTACATAGCCAGCTGAAAGAAGCTTGCACACAGCCTTTCCCTCCTCAGTTCTTCTCAACACCACCTTGTGTTCACTTTCTCCAGACTCTGCCTCATTTTCTGGATCTAACTGATTTCACCAAGTTCATGTGCCTATGTTTAGAGAAAAGAAAAACTAAATGTCAAATGAGAAGTCTAACTGCAATTGCTTGGGTTTCCCCATAAGATGGCTGTCAGAGCTCTGCTCTAACCATCAGAGTTATCTCCTGTGAAATTTAAAGAAGACAGAAATATGGAAAAGTTAGTCTTAGGAGTTTCCTTTATCAAGAGAGCTAAAGGATTAGTATACTGTCTTCCCTCCCACCTGCTTCATTTATGTTTGGAATTGGCCAGAGCTGTCATGCTTGGCTATCTCTATTGGTTTTCTCTTGATGTAGTAATAATCCGACCAAGAGCAACTTAAGGAAGAAAATGTTTATTATCCCTTGTGAATCCAGAGGGATAGAGTCCTTCATTGTGGGGTGTTGCGCGTGCCCAACTGGCCAGGAAGAACGACGCTGCAACAGGATCCTTCTGCACACGTTTATTCAGTCCTGTTTCTTCTTGTTTATATCTCCCTTGTTTATATCTCCCTCGAACCCTGGGCCTCTCACTCTTTTATACTCTCAGTTACCATCCACGAACAGCAGGCCATGCCGCCTCACCAGGCACACAGCTTCAGCTAATCAGGGCAGCAGGGGCATATCTCCATCAAAATGAATTCACCGGTATCCTGGTACACCTGCGCAGCTCTCAAGATGTTTGTGGCTTATATGAGGAAGTCAGGTGCAAGTTATACGACTTAGCTGCAGTCCCTGACGCCTTTGGGACTGCCGCCACACCTGCTCCTCACAGTGGGGACAGCACAGCAAAGCAGAAGTAGCAGGAAGCTGGTGGGTTACATTTTATTGACACAGAGGATGTAAAGAGAAAGAACCAGAAGTGAGGTAAGGCTATAAACTCTTAAGGTGGGTCCTGTGATGTACTTCCTCTAGTATGACTGTGCATCTCAGAGGTTCCATAACCACAGACCGCTGACTGGGGACCAAATGTTCGAATACACGACTTTCTAGGGGACATTTCTACTTAGACCACCATGTTTCCCCTATAGAATTTGACCCAACACTCTGCTGCCCACATGAAGAAAATTGACTTTGGATACCAAGAAGGGTTGGGGGAGTAGGTTCTATGTAGATAACTAAAACAGCGCCTACTACATTTTAAAACCAAAGAGAAGTACAATTTTTGTGTAACGTGGGTCTTCCTATCACACTGTGAGCTTCACTGGGGCAGGGGTTATGTGTTTGGCTTTTTACTTGCATCTTGCTATTTTAGCTGCTGCATAGCCGCTGCTCAGTGGTCATGGGATGGGTGAACAGGGCACAGAGCGGAAGCGATGGATGTTATTATCAGGTGTCTACCAGGTGGTCTCACCTCACTGACTTCCTCCTTGCTTCTCATTAAATCACCCTTGGTCCTCAGGCCAACACTGAGGCAGGCATTCATTTCTTTATCATGCACCCGAGAAGGCAGCACTCTGCCGTCAGTCACAGGCAGTGGCATTGCCCCCGAGATCCTGGGTTGTCAGCTCTAGATGTTTCATTCTGTTTTCTTGTATATTTCTTTTCTCTCGTAATTACTTCATGTTCTTTAAATTCCTGACCATACTGAATATATGCCCACAGACATTACCTTCTAGCTCCCATAAGTGTGTCACATTTAAGTGTTGTTTATATTATTTCTTTGGACATTGCAGGAAATAATCCCCACCCTTTTATGTATAATATAGCGGAGCTTTACTTGTGGATTGAAAAAAAACATATTTTGAGTCATATTGCATGTATTTAAAAAATATACTACTTAGTATACTTTTAGATGTTCTGAGAAGTTACTGAGTCAGTACAGAACACTGTATGTTATGTGCCTTGGGACCTTCTCTGTTGCTAACATCTCATTTTGATTCGCTATGCTTGTAAAAAAGGAAGGAACTGATATTTACATATACATTATTAATGAGATTGTATTTTTTTTTTTTTTTTTTGAAACAGGGTTTCTCTGTATAGCCCTGGCTGTCCTGGAACTCACTTTGTAGACCAGGCTGGCCTCGAACTCAGAAATCCTCCTGCCTCTGCCTCCTGAGTGCTGGGATTAAAGGTGTGCACCACCATGCCTGGCTGAGAATGTATTCTTATCCAAGTCTTGTTTTTAACCCAATTTACTTTTTCTTATGTAGAAGCTCATTCTTGAGCTTAGCATGGAGCACGCCTTTGATCCCAGCACTCAGGAAGCAGAAGTGGGCATGGGAGAGAAGAATCTCAATTATATTACCACAGTACACTTACTGCTTCAGGCAGCCTTCCTTGTCTCTGACGTGAACTTCATGGTTCTAAAGGGTTCTTATCAGGTGCGCTGAAAATGTTCTTGCTGTCTTTTTCATAATTAGAGTGGATATGGCTTCAGGGAGAAAGCTCCATCAGGTATCGGGCTGAGTGTTCTGTTTACTACTGAGTAAAGTGGGGGCATTTTAAAGGGTGAGAGTAGAAAGTGCTTAAAGGGATAATTACAGAGGAAAATATTGTCAGGGTGAGTGCTGACAGGGCCAGAGAGTCTACTGTGGAGCAAAACATTTTCAGGAGGTCAGAATTGGCAGTGACTGAAGGGACAATTATAGAGGAAAATGCTCCCAAGGGTTGAGAGACCACTGTGCTGACCTACATGTATAGGGAGGCTTCAGTATTTTCTGAAATATCTGGACAGCTGGCTTTCTTGGTGGTATTTTATTGAATGGGTGAGTGGCAGGTTTACTTGAATTAACTCTTAAGGGAAGGGACCAGTTTGTCTTTGTTCTTTACTAGAAAGCTTTATGCTAGACAATAGTCTTATTATCTTTTGGGGGGTAGTTTATAATGTCTCACGTCCATCAAGAGCCCAAAACATGATTCAGATCTTGGTTTTTGTTTTTGTTGTTTTGTCTTGTTTTTCTTTCGTTTTCTTTTTTGTTTGTTTATTTGTTTGTTTTGTTTTGACTAGGAATTGAAGCCTTACAGTTTCAGCTCTTGTTTTTTGCAGGCTGTTTCTTATAAGGATTGGTCCGTTCTTAGTGACCTTCAAACCTGGTAATTCTTAACTAGCTGTCTGATAGTCCAGACTCTTTCACACTCGAAAAACTAGGTTTGAATGTTACACTGTTAGTTATACCATTTTAGGTTTAGAAGTATAAATGTTATCCATTCAATGCTAAGTTAGAGGTAATTCTGAAGAAGTGTAGATGACAATTGTTTAACTCAAATTCAAAATAATTATGGTAGATAGATGAGTTAACACATATGAATACTCTCTATAAACATGAGTTTATGCTTTCTATAAAAATCGACTGAATATGCAGTTGTGGGTTTATAATTGTGACTTTTGGGGGCCACTCATGTCTGCTTTATAGTCAAGGCAGATTGGATAAGATGGATGCTTGTTCTAAAAGTACTCTACCTAAAAGCTGTGCGTGTGCGTGTGTGTGTGTGTGTGTGTGTGTGTGTGTGTGTGTCAAGAACCAGCCTTGGCTTTGCAGGGGTCCTGAGAGTAGGGGTGTCTGAGAGAGGCAAAAAGAACAACTCAAAGTCAAGTTGTGGGTCCAGGCTGACAGCCTGTAGTCTGCTTGAGATGACTCCCTTGACAGATTCTTGTAAACAGCTCTTGTTTCTGTGGTCTGCTCAAGATAGTGTTGTGCCAGGAAGCGTTCATGAACCCCCAAAGGCCACTAAGGAGCTGATTCCTATGTAATCACATTAATTACAAGCTCAAGCTTGGGCCACACTGCCATTTCTGAAAGCAGAAAGGGAGGGAGTAGCCCCAAGCTCTTAGAGGGACAAGGCTTTATAGGAAATGGTGAGCAAATGAGAGGAGTAGCCTGGCAAGTATCTAATTGAATAACTATTGTAGGCCTACAAGTGGGTACTCTGAAGCAAGACCAAATATAATCATGAACGGTCTGAAAATATATCTGAAACAATCAGAATAATCTTTGATTAACTGTTGCTAGGAAGTAGCTAGGGAGTAACTGTAACTAAGGACAAGCTGTGGGGTCCTTCCTGGTATGTTTGTGCAGCTTGGGTTCTGCTGCAGTTGGTTTCTTAGTCTTTTATTTTCCTTTGAAAAACCCACAATGTGAGGACTCCCCCACGTTCTGACTCAGGAGAGGCGACACCCCCAAATTACTCATGAGAACCGGTCTTGATGCAAACCGCAAGAGGACTTTTATTCCAGGAGTGCTCTGGGACCCACAGTCATACACCACGCGGGGTAGAGGACCGTGGGCCCCGAGTAGCTGGGACAGGGGGTATTTAAAGGAAGAAACCACAACTCAAAGGGGTGGGGAGGGCATTGTTGGAAAATACCAAAATACCAGTTAAGAGTCATGAAGGAGTGGGAGTCAAGACAGTTTCTACGAGTCTCTAACAATAGCACATTTGCATAGCGGGTTCCAGGAGTGGTCAGAGTGGGTCAGGGTGACCGTTTTTGAACAGATACTCCCTGAACCCAGGAAGCAGGTGGGTGGAGGAATGTCAATGTCTGTTTTATGATTAGCATGCCTTGGAGCATTGGGTCACAAAGGTCACATTCTCAAGCCTGGGCCTAAAGGCCTAGAATTTTTTGTTTTTTATGTTTCACTTTTTCACCTTAAGACTGGGGGCTGGTCCCAAGTTGAAGTAGGTTTGGCCTCTCAATAGCTTTTGCTCAAGACAGCTCTGTCTCTGGTTCAAACAACTTACTTTCTGCTCAAGACACCTTATTTCTATTATCCTTATTGTTTGTGACACCTCTCTCTCCTAGTAAAGATTCTAAAAGCTCTTTGGATAGCTCATGCATTTTCCAACCAAAGCCAGAAAAGCTGCTAAAAAAATTTCTTAGAATTTAGAACCAAGTCAGAAATCCTGTTAGAAAAAGTCTAAAAGTAATTCTTGGTTTTCCCAATCAAAATCAGAAAGCCAGAAAACATTTTAAAAGAGCTGTGTTAGCTCTCTAAGTAATTCTTGGGATTTCTGATCAAGGTCAGAAATACTGTTAGGAAAAATTCTAAGAGAGCTATAAAAAAATTCTAAAAGAGCTGTGTCGTTCTCCAAGGATTTTCCAACCAAAATAAAAAATCCTGTTAAAATAAATTCTTTAAGAGCTTTGTTTACACTCCAGAGCTTTCCAGACATCTCAGCTCTCCTTAGGGAAAAAAATTTGAAAAAGAAAGAACTGCTATTGCTCTCTGTTAACTCAACTCTGCTGCAGACAAAAGCCCAGTTTTTAATTTCCATATCAATTTAGTCATTTATTCCATCTTGATCATCCCACACATCAGCATCCCATGACCTCAGACCCTTGACTATTTTGTTTGTTTGTTTGTTTGTTTTTTGAGGCAGGGTTTCTCTGTATAGCCCCCTGGCTGTCCTGGAACTCGATCTGTAGACCAGGCTGGCCTTGAACTCAGAAATCTGTCTGCCTCTGCCTCCCAAGTGCTGAGATTAAAGGCGTGCACCACCACTGCCTGGCTAGACCTTTGACTCTTAGGAAAAGGACAGCAAGTCTATTTTTTTTTTTTAAAAACATTACAAAAGAATTGAGTTCTGCCTGCCTTTGTAAACTGGATGGGACCTTGCCCTTCATTACTCCCTCAATCTCTTTATCTCTTTCCCATAGTATCTTTCAGACAAGCTGGCTCATGAGACCCCTCATTCAATTCATATTGCATCCTTATATTTTGCATAGTTGAAAAATTACATATTTTTGAACTCATATTTTCAGAGTTCTTTCCCACATCCTTAAGAGCTTTTCTTAAGGTCATAGCATTTATCATTTTGCTGAGACATTAGATCCACTCTCATCTCCTGAACTCGTACTGTTTCTGATTATCATGGAGTCATTAGCCTGGGCAGAGAGGACAGTTCTTGAAGGGGAAGCATGGAAATTTGTACAGTATTCTACAAACAAGCCTTACAGCCACAGAAACCATCAGTATTTGTGGAGGCCCATGCCCTGCTGGTTTTGCTCCATGGGCAGGAACCATGTCATTCCATTGCTTACATGGCTGAGCTGGACTTGGCATGTGTGTATCTGCATATAAAATAGGCTTCAGTGTTACTACTTTTGAATTTTGGACATGGGATTTTTTTTTTTACTTGATTTGATTGCCTTTTGATTTTGAATGAATGAAGAGGTTCTATTGTTAGAGAAAGACACTTAGACTCCACTCATGAGTCAAGGGAATTGGAAATAAGATGTAGAAAGACATAATTCAAACTAAACTTTTATTTTTAAAAAGGAAACTAGGTATTCTGTGATTAGAAGACAAAAATGCTCTACAGCTTAAAGTCTGTTAATTTCTCTAAATTCCATGCTTTAATATTCCTTAGACCTTTGAACAGAAGCTGCTTCTGCAGAAAAGCACAAGTTCCAGACCATCCACCCTCATTTCGTGTCTCTTTCACTTTGGGCCACCTGCTTATATCTGCACTTTGGTGTGTTACTGTCTCAGAGTTCTTCCTCAATGATCTCCTTAAGTCCAGGGCTGGAGGAATATAGGTAAATCACTTTCCTAAACCTGTAGTCACCTTGCAGACCTCAAGCTCTTGTCTTAAAAGTTACCACCGCCCCCTAAATTTAATTTTAGTCATTGAGAAAATATCACCATAATTTTCCCTTTTTCAGAAAAAAAAAGACAATCAGGTTTAGTGTTGCATGCCTGTAATCCCAGTACATAGGAAGAGCAAGGGAGGAGATTTACAATGCCAAGGCAGGATCCTGAGCTATAGGTGACCATACCTCACAAATCCAGCCAATAAGCATACTTCCCCACCATAAATCTTGTAAATAAGAATTTTTATGTGCATCTGCTGTGGTCCATTGGTGACACTCTAGGAGTGGATGTCCTTTCTAACTGGTGCCTGGCCAGTATTGATGGGATTCTGTGTGAAGACTTTCATCAGAGCTTCTGGTGTGAGACATAACCTTCAATGTTAACAGAAAGAAGAGACTGCATCCCCTTCCAGCTGGAGCCAGTGTTACTGAGCTATGAGGCTAGGTGGCATTGTATGGAGCTCAAATCTCTCTGTATGTATGAATTGTGCACTTCCTGTCTGTTGAAAGTCACTGTAGTGGCTATTCCTGGTTGTCAACTTGACAATATTTGAAATGAACTACAATCCGGAATTGGAAGGCTCACCAGTGACCCTTATCTGGAGGCTTGGAGATCCTTATCTGGATCTTGGTTTGAAGATCTTGAGCCATAGTGGCTATGGATTCCACAAGATTGAATCTCCGAGTTTAAGAAACACACCTTTAATCTGGGCTATGCCTTTCATCTGGGATTAAAGGTGTGGTGGAACACACCTTTAATCTGGGCTACACCCTCTGCTGGAGACAATATAAGGACATTGGAAGAAGGGAGTCTAGCTCTTGCTCCTTCGCCTGCTTGCTGCGTGAGACTGAGTAACTGCTAGATCCTTGGACTTCCATTCACAGCTGCGACTGAACAATTGTTGGGAATTGGGCTGCCGACTGTAAGTCATCAATAAATTTCTTTACTATCTAGAGACTATCCATAAGTTCTGTGACTCTAGAGAACCCTGACTAATACAGTCACTCAACTCTTTATCAACTTGGAAGTGTATAAATTAGTTAGGTAGTATATTGATTCTAGATATCACTGTACATACAAGCCCTGATGCCCTCACCTAGCTAGCTACAACTTTGCTATGATATAGGATTTTAGAGTCAGGATCTATGCTCACAGCACTATAAAGACCTTCTTCTCTCTGTCTGCATGCCTGGTATATATCAGCATATCACATCTAAATAAATAATTTAAAAGAATTATCTTTCCACCATGTAGGAACACATGGTACCATCTCAGCATATTTTAAAGCACAAAACAATGCTTAGAAATTTCATTAAACACCAGATGAGTGAACAAACTGGATACAGTCACTTTTCAGGATCTAACTAAGGTATTCATGCTGTCTTCTCTTCTTCAGTGTCAGCCCATGCCACTAAGATGAATTTGTATTAGCAGATAAAAATTCCACAGTGTCCAGGACTCCACTTTTTAAAAAGAGTCATTTGAAAATAGAAAACTTTTAAGATTAAAATAGATACACTACTTTTCCTTGGGATAGAACCAAATTTTACAATTTTTTAAAGGAACATAATAGAAGTCTTACAAGAATTTTCAGGTCAACGGAGTTCTCGCTCAGGCTGTGCTATGGAGACCCATGCCTGGGACCTTGGTTGTCCCTGATTCTGAGTCTAACCCTGTGTGGAGGTTAGAGATTGGACAAGAGCAGGACTCAAGACTCCGGAGGAGTGGCCCAGTGGATGAACAGGGGCAGAGAGGAGCAGAGTGCTGTAGGTTTTGCTTCTAAGTAAATGTGAACGCCATTATCAGAGTCAGGGAAAGGGTAATAACACCACTGCTTCAAGTACAGCTGATTTCTTGAGGTATCATGTATTCAGATTAACTTCTGTTATTAAAACTGGAAAGTGCCATGGGATTCTTGCAATCCTTTTCAGACTTTTCTCTGTCTTGTGATTCCACTAGGTGGCAGTGTTTCGTTAGTACTCTTTATGGTTTGTGTGTGTCCTTCCTTCCTCTCCCTCTCCTCCCTGTCTCTCCCTCTCCCTGTCCTCCTCCCTGCTTTCTCCCTCTTCCACCTTTCTGTCTCCTCTTTCTCCTCTCACTCTTCCCCTACCCTCTTTCTCTTTTAAGACAGGGTTTCACTGTTTACCTCTGGCTGGCCTGAAAGTCAGTATGAATATCAATATGTAAACCAGCCTGGCCTCTAATTTACAGGGATCCACCAGCCTCTGCCTTCAAGATCTGGGATTAAAGGCGTACACTACCAGATGCAGCTTCCTCTATTTTAAACAAATACCTTATTCCATCTCAGCTTTCTCTTTCTTCCAATTTCTTCCCAGGAAATTCTGAAACATTTTTTTCCATTCTGTTAAGAGTTTCATAAGATTTAGAACTTTTAGAATTTTTCCCTGTGTGAAGAGTTAAGTATTAGTTTTATGTTGCTCTAGAATATGTAAATTACTTTGATGTGATTAAGATTAAAATTATCTGTAAGAATCTTGCTGTTGATCTTAGCCCTCTGCCCTGTTTAAGTTAGGTTCTCTCATTTGCTGCTACAGATGCCTGACTGGCTGGCCCGTGAGCCTGCTTGCATCCTCCCGCCTCCTCCCGTCTCTGAGAGGTAGCATCTGAGGGATGACAGACTCACGCTACAGCTTTCAGCTTTGAATTCAGTTTCTTGAGGTTAAGGGGCAAGTGCTCTACCCACTGAGCCATCTCCTGTGCCCGCCTGTGGATGCTTCTGACAACGGCGACGAAGGCTTTGCTCATTACATCAGATCATCTCGCTATTGTTACGCCTGTGCCTTTGATATTTATGACATGCTGGAGAGATGTTTTATCGTGGTTTCAGATCAGTGTGCTCCGTGTCAGAATTTCCTGGAGAATTAATTCAGTGAGATGAATTGCATAAGGAAAGTACCCTGTGAACTGTGATAAATCATTCCTTGCTGACATCTGTTGATATTAAGGTTTTATTGTGAGTGAACACATGTGTATTACAAGATTCTTATCCTGTTGCAAACAGAAAAGTAGAGTTATTCAGCACCACAATGACTTTTAGTGTCTACTTAGTCAGGGGCAACTTTGATGCCACAACAGGAACTGTAATTTATCTAAGAGGAAATAACTGCTTTGAAAAATCAGGCTATTTAGAGTTGTTTATAAAATTTGATTCAAATAGAGATTATCATTGCTTTTAAACAGCTGAAACATGATACAAAATTTTAATTGCTTTTTGCCAAATGCATTTTTTGCTGTTTACAGGGAGGAAAATGCTTATTTTATTCTATTCTGCTTTAAAATGTATAGAGCACTCTCCCAAGGCCTGTCCCCCACCTCCTTCCTTTTTTTGTTTTGTTGAGACACAATCCTATGTAGCTTAGGCTCCCTTCAAACTCACACTCACTATGGAAAGGATAATGACTTTGTGCTCAAATCCCACAGGGTTCCAGGGCCTTGTCATTAGGCCGGCTTTCCCTTTTGTCGCTTGGGTCATAATTGTGAGCTACTATATAAACCATGGGGACACTATGTGGGTAAAGCTTTAAAACATGTTTCTGATGATGTTAGCTCATAATTTTGCACTGAATTATAAAGGGAATTGGGAACCACCTAAATTTCTCCACCACTATGTATTTCTGGTGTTTTAAGAATTGCCTTTGAATTTATTTCTGATAAAGCACCAATCCCAATTTGTACAAGTGGTAAAACGAGTCAGCCATGGTGACCTTTAGTGTCAGAAAATTCACACATTTGCTTTGTCTATAAATTAAAAAACAAGACACAAAACAAACAAACAAACAAACAAACAAACGAAACTAGAGCTGTCTGGCCAGTGAGTTAGTTAAGTAGGTTCATGGAGGGTGAGCAAGTGGATTCTATTCTCTCAGAGCTCAGGGCTCTGATAAGTTTGCCAATGTGGACATAGAGTGAGAGTGAGAATCCCCCTGGTCAGGTCCTTTCCTGTTCCTCTGCTCATCAGGAACCATGCTTGCCAAATTTGCAGGCGAGAGAAAATTAGGGGAGTGGGTAATTTGAGGGAATCAGCTTTCAAATATGATTCCCCCGCCCCAAGTAGAAATGAACCAATAAGAAATCAGTAAGAATAGACTCCTATTTGCATTATTTTCCAAGAACAGAAAGCAAGAAACCGGTTTACCTTGAAGAATGGTCATGTGGAAGGGTTTTGGAGCTCTAAGTTCTTTGAGTTTTCAGGGGCTCTTTCCATGGTTTGGGAAGAAGTTTGTTAGAATTTGTAAACTAGAGGAATTACTGGGAGTACCACAGTGCCCATATGGAGTCACTGCTATTATGAGCTTGTCTCAAAACACAGTTTGCAGAAAGCTGTTGTCAAAATCACATGAGCATGTTTTAGTGGTATTCCACCAGTCAGTGTACAGATTTCCATGCATGCTAGAAGGGTCGGAATATGCTGGAGAAGAACCGTACTTAAGAGCTGTTAGCGAGTCGTGGAACACCAACTGTGTTCGTTCCTGTGTTAAATCCTTTTAATGGACTATCTAATTGATTCCCTCACAGCAACCCCATGAAGTAGTTAGGACTGTTTGTCCTTTTCCTGCAAATGAGAAAACACAAGCACAGGTTGCTTAAATGATTTTCCCATTACTGACTGTGTGGGAAGAGTAAACAAGACACTCAGCCTTTTGTATTGTTAGATTCCATATCTGGAGTCCACCAACCAACACTAAGTCAGAAATGTCTGAATCAGAAAAATTGCATCTGTACTCAATGCATACAGACTTTTCTCTTGTTATTAGTTTTTAAATGATAAGGTGCTGCAGCTATTTATGCTACCTTAAGATCATGTTGAGTAGTGTAAGTGACCTAGAGATGACTTGAAGAATAGAGGGGATGCATATGTTATATGCAAATGCTGTACCACTTTATGTGAGAGCATAAGCATTCCTGGACCCACAGGGATGACAGTATGGCTTAGAGTGAAGTCTGAGGTCATGAACTTGAGATCTTCCAGGACAACAGAGAGATGAGTGCGGAAGGCTTCATCAGAGGATGTCTTGGCTTTAAATATTGCAGGCAGGTAAGGAAAGATGAAACATTAATGCCACAGTTAGGAGATGACTTCATTTAAAGTCTGCAGTGGAGTGCTGAGGACAAGTGGGATATGGTGTAGTGAAGAGTAATGTGGGGAGGGGGCATGAGAATGTTGCGTGAAGGCAGGCTACCCATAGAAGAGGTAGTTTACAAGAAATGATGGTTTGTCTGGGACCAGTGGCATAGGCTGCTGTCCCCAGATACTCAGGGGCCTGATACAAGTGGATCATAAACTCAGGGCTTACTTAGGCTATTGAATGAATTCAAGACCAGTTTGGGTAACTTAGTAAAACCTCATCTCTAAATAAAATAACGACAAAGTAGGCTGGGGAAAGAGTTCAGTGGGAGAGCTCTTGCCCGGCATGCTTGGGCCCTTCCTGGGTTCGATCTTTGGGGGAATGATCAGTTGGATAACTAGAATAGATAGATTTGGTGGGTGGTTTAAACTATTGATTTGGAGAGGAGAATCCTATGTTATAGCAAAGAGCTTGTAAAAGTCAACACAGTTAAGAACTCTACTGAGAGGCTTCATCCAACCGTGGATGGAAGCAAATGCAGAGACCCACAGCCAAACATCAGGAAGAGCTAGGGGAGCCCTGTGGAACAGTGGGGAATGGGACTGATAGAGCCAAAGGGGTCAAGAATACCACAAGAAGACCTACAGAGTCAACTAACCTGGGCCCATGGGGTTCAGAGAGACTGAACCAACTGAGGAGTATGCAGGGGCTGGGCTTAGATCTTACATTTGTAAGAGGTATGCAGAGTGGTCTCATGTGGGTCCCCTAACAATTGTTTGGGGGCTGTCTCTGACTCTGTTGCCTGCCATTGGATCCCCTTCCCCTAGCTAGTCTGCCTGGTTGGGTCTCACTGGGAGAGGCTGTCCTTAGCCTTGCTTGAGCTTGATGTCCAAGGGTGGCGTGGTACCCAAGGGAGGCTTCTAAGGGGAAGGAGAGGGGATAATGGGGGGAGGGATTGGTAAGGGTGGCACTGGGAGGAAGGGGTTTCTGTGATTGTGTTATACAGTGAATAAATAAATAAATTAACAACAACAAAATGAACCAGAGACATAATCTGTTTATGTGTCTGTGTCTCTCAATGGGTTTTACAAGTGTTTTAGGGTACAGTAAAATATGGTTTTACTATTGGTTTACTTAACTAGAAATAATATTTACCTAACAGTGTAATATATTGTGGAGCAAGAGAAATGGCTCAGCAAATAAAAGCTTTTGCTGCATGAGCCTGCCAACCTAAGTGCGAACCTGGAAACCCATGGAGGAAGAAGAGAGCTAGCTTCTGACAGTTTCCCTCTAACCTTTATATATGCTCTGTAGCATGAGGACATCCTATTCACTTATCTGTCTCTGTCTCTGTCTCTGTCTCTGTCTCTGTCTCTGTCTCTGTCTCTGTCTCTGTCTCTCTGTCTCTCTGTCTCTCTCTTTCTGTCTGTCTGTCTGTCTCCCCCTCCTCTTCCTCCTCCCCCTTTCTTTCATACACACACACACACACACACACACACACACTCACACACACATACACACACACTAGTTATAGTAAAGAAACTTTTTAATTAAGTCAGGTTGTCCTACAGATTTACTTTTGAGAAGGATGATATATTTACTGTGGGAAGTATTTGCTTCTCACCATTTTCCACAGCTAATAGAATTTCCAGTTGACTCCCCGTGCCTAGCCATCTCGAGGTCTATAGATGCCCCTGCTGTTAATGGTGGGTAATAAGATGAGTAGTCTTTTGGACTAATTTGCCAGGAAAGCATCAACTTTTCTCCTAAAAGGGGCATCAACTAATTCACTTTTCATCAGGGTTTCAGATAGGAAGCTGAGGGGACACCCTCTGCAGACAGGTGACAAGCATAACAACAGAGTTCATGTATGCAGAGTGACAACGCTTTGGAGTTTTACAAGGAAATTGGTATTGACTGGTTCTGGTCTGACTGTCTTTCCATCTCCATTCTGTGGGACAGACATCTATTTGTTTAAGTCAACACTATTAATAATTTTTTCAGTAGTCCTCATCTTCTGTTATTTATAATGATGGCAAATTCTAAGAAACAGCCCCACATTGTCTGTCTACTGAGATGCGTTCTGGAAATTGTTAGGCAAATCTGTCATTGTACAAACATCAAGTGTGTACAATAAAAGCTAAGACGTAATAGCCTCAGTCATGATGCAATTTTATGGGATCATCCTCATAAATGTAGTATATTGTGGGAAGAAATATCTGTATGATTTTGAGCTCCCTAGTTGAGGCCCATCTTTTACATAACATCTCATTGAAAGGCTTTAAAACTATGTGGTCTATCATTTTCAAGAACAATGTAGTGTTGAAAAATTACATTCAAAAGCCCAGTCCTCTATCACAGTTAGCTGTGCACTTCTGGTTTCTTCCCAGTAACTAGATCAGGATCCATGCGACGCTCATTGTAGCTGCATGTCCATAACAGGCATGAAATATGTTGTGTGGAAGAAGCTGAAGCATAAAACAAAGACCGTTTTAGCAGCAGAACTAGATCAACTGAAGGGAATGTTTTATAAAGCTACTTAATCTATGTTGTAAAAAAACTTAATTGAAGAGATATTTTATGCCAAAAGACTTACTATAAAACTGCTAAAATGAATATTTGCCAGGCTGTGTTGGGGTGGAGTTGAAAGCAAGACAATCCTCCATGTTCCGAGGGGTTTCCAGGATCAGTTTGCTGCCTCTGTGTTTTCTGCATCTGAACATTGGAGGTATTGAGGTATAGCTCCCAGGAGGATACTGGCTTGTGGCTTAGTGTTGTTGGCACATCTGTTTATACAAAGGAGGCTATTTGTTTATGGAAGCTTTTTGGTAAGGCTTCTCAGTATGACAAATGAGGTAGTAAAATCTGGTTGGGACATTTGCGTCATTATTTTAAAATTAGTTGTCTTTGTGTGTTTTCATGTGTATGCATGTGGGCACTTGTAGCCAGACATTTTATTACTTTATGGGTTCCTATTTCTACCACCCTTCACCTTTATGCCTTCCTCCCCTGCCACCATCACTAGGTAGGAGAAAAAGAAGGTTAGAGGAAATGAGGGCATTGATATGGTTAGACTACTTCCTTCTGATTAAGGACATCAAGTTCCTTGAAGCAATTTTGGTCTTTGTCATCAGGGTATCTCCAACTGGCAACCAGCAACCAGCAACAGGTAACCAGCAAAGGTCAACCAACAACATCAGGAACAACAGCAAACAGCAGGAGGAGCAGCAGTGGGCTCTTGCATTTTTATATCCTCTCAAGAGTCCCTAGAATTCCAAATATCAAAACTATGTGCAGCTTGCAAAGTCATGCCTGCACCAGAGCATGAGGCAAATCATAGTCTTCTGCTGTGGACAATCTGAAGCAACCCCATAGCCCATACCTGGATTTAAAACAAAAACATATTCCTATAATACTTTTATGTTTTTAAAGAAATTAAAATTCTTACTACAGGCGCTTTGAGCCATAGCACAGGTATGGAGGCCAGAGTATAACTTTCAGGGCTTGGTCCTCTCTTTTCACTGTGTCGCTCTCAAGGATGGAACCCGGGTTGTCAGGCTTAGTGGCAAGTACTCTTAACCCACTGAGTCATCTCACAGATCTAGTGTTTGCTTTAGTATTAGTATTTAGCGAGACTAATACTAATGTAAGTGTTACATCTGCTTTTAAAACTTGGACTTGTGTTCATGTGGTGAAGCACAGTGAAATTAGTCAGTTCTGGGAGAGCACTGGAGAGGAAAGAAAAAAGTCTGTCACTATGACAGCAATAGCAGAAGTCTAGACAAGACTATAGAATTGTCTTAACAGCAACAGATATACCAACAAAAACATATTAGACCAATTAAGTAAAAATGTATTAAACTCATTAAGAAGCATCTCTGTGTGTAACATAAAGACTAAAAGCAGAATCTTTAATAAATATCTCTAGTCATTAATAGTAGATCATGTCAACAAACTGGTCTTTGCTTCATCCCTTGAACCACAGTATAAGTAGCTACCAAGTGATTTGACCCTTTTGCTATAGGTGGCCAAGTCTTTTGGTTTATCACCAAGTTATTATTCCACCGAATGAGTGATTAATAACTTAGTCTTGATGCTTTTGGTCAAAGTATTAAGTAAAAAGAATTAAGAAAAATTTAAGTTTCTGATTTCCTCTAGAAACTATAAAGGGGAACTTAGTTATTGTGTTTAATTTTAAATGGAAATGTAAGTACTAATACTCGATGTATAATGTATAATGCTGAATACCTCCCATAGCTTGGTGCATTAAAAATGTAGTCTCCAGGGTGGTACTGCTGGAAAGTGCTTTCAGGCTTTGAGGAAGCCCCTTGGTTACTGGGGACTTACTCTTGGTTGGAGGAATGTGACCCCAATTTCCTCCTCTTGTTCCTGTTTCTTGCTTCCTGGTCTATGAGGTGAATGGTTTGGCTTGCCACAACCTCCTCACCATTGCCACGTGCTATCTCTTCCATGGGCCAGAGGACTGAGTAAGGTGGCCCATTCTTGGACAGGAGTGTCCTGAACCATGGAACAAAGTAACTTTTTTCTCTCTCTAAGTTAAATACCTCAGTTGTTCATTATAGTGAAAGAGCTTGTGAGCATGCCTTCTAATGATTAAAGGTGGGTATCATTCTGTTCTCTCTTTACCCAAGCCATGTGCTATACTTGTATTACAGGGTATGCTTTCATACATAATATGGGCATTGTGAACTGTAAAGTTGTTGTTTTATGTACTGGGTCATTGTTTTCCTTATCAGCCTCTGCTTTGAATCATTCTCATTTATAGATTGTTGTGCTCCTTATCATATGTGTCAATCACAGTCTAAGATCCATCCCTCTATCACAAACTCTAAGTTCTAGCTCTCATTGATGCAACCTTCTCCAGTGGGCAACATCTTCAACCTTCTCCACCTGTGACAGACTATTGTAATTTTCTTTATAATGCTGGTTGTTCCTAAGAATCTTTTCCAACACTGTTTTGTAGTCATCCCACTTGGAAAATGGCATCAAGACATAGTTTCTTCACAATCCACTAATATTCTCTGTATCATATATAAATTTTTTTTTTAAAGCCTAGTTTTTTTTTTCTTTCCATTTTTTATTAGGTATTTAGCTCATTTACATTTCCAATGCTATACCAAAAGTCCCCCATACCCACCCACCCCCACTCCCCTACCCGCCCACTCCCCCTTTTTGGCCCTGGCGTTCCCCTGTTCTGGGGCATATAAAGTTTGTGTGTCCAATGGGCCTCTCTTTCCAGTGATGGCCGACTAGGCCATCCTTTGATACATATGCAGCTAGAGTCAAGAGCTCCGGGGTACTGGTTAGTTCATAATGTTGATCCACCTATAGGGTTGCAGATCCCTTTAGCTCCTTGGGTACTTTCTCTAGCTCCTCCATTGGGAGCCCTGTAATCCATCCATTAGCTGACTGTGGGCATCCACTTCTGTGTTTGCTAGGCCCCGGCATAGTCTCACAAGAGACAGCTACATCTGGGTCCTTTCGATAAAATCTTGCTAGTGTATGCAATGGTGTCAGCGTTTGGATGCTGATTATGGGGTGGATCCCTGGATAAGGCAGTCTCTACATGGTCGATCCTTTCTTCTCAGCTCCAAACTTTGTCTCTGTAACTCCTTCCAAGGGTGTTTTGTTCCCACTTCTAAGGAGGGGTATAGTGTCCACACTTCAGTCTTCATTTTTCTTGAGTTTTCATGTGTTTAGGAAATTGTATCTTATATCTTGGGTATCCTAGGTTTTGGGCTAATATCCACTTATCAGTGAGTACATATTGTGTGAGTTCCTTTGTGAATGTGTTACCTCACTCAGGATGATGCCCTCCAGGTCCATCCATTTGGCTAGGAATTTCATAAATTCATTCTTTTTAATAGCTGAGTAGTACTCCATTGTGTAGATGTACCACATTTTCTGTATCCATTCCTCTGTTGAGGGGCATCTGGGTTCTTTCCAGTTTCTGGCTATTATAAATAAGGCTGCTATGAACATAGTGGAGCATGTGTCCTTCTTACCAGTTGGGGCTTCTTCTGGATATATGCCCAGGAGAGGTATTGCTGGATCCTCCGGTAGTACTATGTCCAATTTTCTGAGGAACCGCCAGACTGATTTCCAGAGTGGTTGTACAAGCCTGCAATCCCACCAACAATGGAGGAGTGTTCCTCTTTCTCCACATCCTCGCCAGCATCTGCTGTCACCTGAATTTTTGATCTTAGCCATTCTCACTGGTGTGAGGTGGAATCTCAGGGTTGTTTTGATTTGCATTTCCCTGATGATTAAGGATGTTGAACATTTTTTCAGGTGCTTCTCTGCCATTCGGTATTCCTCAGGTGAGAATTCTTTGTTCAGTTCTGAGCCCCATTTTTTAAGGGGGTTATTTGATTTTCTGAGGTCCACCTTCTTGAGTTCTTTATATATGTTGGATATTAGTCCCCTATCTGATTTAGGATAGGTAAAGATCCTTTCCCAGTCTGTTGGTGGTCTTTTTGTCTTATAGACAGTGTCTTTTGCCTTGCAGAAACTTTGGAGTTTCATTAGGTCCCATTTGTCAATTCTCGATCTTACAGCACAAGCCATTGCTGTTCTGTTCAGGAATTTTTCCCCTGTGCCCATATCTTCAAGGCTTTTCCCCACTTTCTCCTCTATAAGTTTCAGTGTCTCTGGTTTTATGTGAAGTTCCTTGATCCACTTAGATTTGACCTTAGTACAAGGAGATAAGTATGGATCGATTCGCATTCTTCTACATGATAACTACCAGTTGTGCCAGCACCAATTGTTGAAAATGCTGTCTTTCTTCCACTGGATGGTTTTGGCTCCCTTGTCGAAGATCAAGTGACCATAGGTGTGTGGGTTCATTTCTGGGTCTTCAATTCTATTCCATTGGTCCACTTGTCTGTCTCTATACCAGTACCATGCAGTTTTTATCACAATTGCTCTGTAGTAAAGCTTTAGGTCAGGCATGGTGATTCCACCAGAGGTTCTTTTATCCTTGAGAAGAGTTTTTGCTATCCTCGGTTTTTTGTTATTCCAGATGAATTTGCAAATTGCTCCTTCTAATTCGTTGAAGAATTGAGTTGGAATTTTAATGGGGATTGCATTGAATCTGTAGATTGCTTTTGGCAAGATAGCCATTTTTACAATGTTGGTCCTGCCAATCCATGAGCATGGGAGATCTTTCCATCTTCTGAGATCTTCTTTAATTTCTTTCTTCAGGGACTTGAAGTTTTTATCATACAGATCTTTCACTTCCTTCGTTAGAGTCACGCCGAGATATTTTATATTATTTGTGGCTATTGAGAAGGGTGTTGTTTCCCTAATTTCTTTCTCAGCCTGTTTATTCTTTGTGTAGAGAAAGGCCATTGACTTGTTTGAGTTAATTTTATATCCAGCTACTTCACCGAAGCTGTTTATCAGGTTTAGGAGTTCTCTGTTGGAATTTTTAGGGTCACTTATATATACTATCATATCATCTGCAAAAAGTGATATTTTGACTTCCTCTTTTCCAATTTGTATCCCCTTGATCTCCTTTTGTTGTCGAATTGCTCTGGCTAATACTTCAAGTACTATGTTGAAAAGGTAGGGAGAAAGTGGGCAGCCTTGTCTAGTCCCTGATTTTAGTGGGATTGCTTCCAGCTTCTCTCCATTTACTTTGATGTTGGCTACTGGTTTGCTGTAGATTGCTTTTATCATGTTTAGGTATTGGCCTTGAATTCCTGATCTTTCCAGAACTTTTATCATGAATGGGTGTTGGATCTTGTCAAATGCTTTTTCTGCATCTAACGAGATGATCATGTGGTTTTTGTCTTTGAGTTTGTTTATATAATGGATTATATTGATGGATTTTCGTATATTAAACCATCCCTGCATCCCTGGAATAAAACCTACTTGGTCAGGATGGATGATTGCTTTAATGTGTTCTTGGATTCGGTTAGCGAGAATTTTATTAAGAATTTTTGCATCGATGTTCATAAGAGAAATTGTTCTGAAGTTCTCTATCTTTGTTGGATCTTTCTGTGGTTTAGGTATCAGAGTAATAGTGGCTTCATAAAATGAGTTGGGTAGAATACCTTCTACTTCTATCTTGTGAAAAAGTTTGTGCAGAACTGGAGTTAGATCTTCTTTGAAGGTCTGATAGAACTCTGCACTAAACCCGTCTGGTCCTGGGCTTTTTTTGGCTGGGAGACTATTGATAACTGCTTCTATTTCTTTAGGGGATATGGGACTGTTTAGAAGGTCAACTTGATCCTGATTCAACTTTGGTACCTGGTATCTGTCCAGAAATTTGTCCATTTCGTCCAGGTTTTCCAGTTTTGTTGAGTATAGCCTTTTGTAGAAGGATCTGATGGTGTTTTGGATTTCTTCAGGATCTGTTGTTATGTCTCCCTTTTCATTTCTGATTTTGTTAATTAGGATTTTGTCCCTGTGCCCTTTAGTGAGTCTAGCTAAGGGTTTATCTATCTTGTTGATTTTCTCAAAGAACCAACTCCTCGTTTGGTTAATTCTTTGAATAGTTCTTCTTGTTTCCACTTGGTTGATTTCACCCCTGAGTTTGATTATTTCCTGCCTCTTACTCATCTTGGGTGAATTTGCTTCCTTTTTTTCTAGAGCTTTTAGATGTGTTGTCAAGCTGCTAGTATGTGCTCTCTCCCGTTTTTTCTTGAAGGCACTCATAGCTATGAGTTTCCCTCTTAGAAATGCTTTCATTGTGTCCCAAAGGTTTGGGTACGTTGTGGCTTCATTTTCATTAAACTCTAAAAAGTCTTTAATTTCTTTCTTTATTCCTTCCTTGACCAAGGTATCATTGAGAAGAGTGTTGTTCAGTTTCCATGTGAATGTTGGCTTTCTGTTATCTATTTTGTTATTGCAGATCATCCTTAGTGCATGGTGATCTGATAGGATACATGGGACAATTTCAATATTTTTGAATCTGTTGAGGCCTGATTTGTGACCTATTATGTGGTCAATTTTGGAGAAGGTACCATGAGGTGCTGAGAAGAAGGTATATCCTTTTGTTTTAGGATAAAATGTTCTGTAGATATCTGTCAGATCCATTTGTTTCATCACTTCTGTTAGTTTCAGTGTGTCCCTGTTTAGTTTCTGTTTCCATGATCTGTCCATTGGTGAAAGTGGTGTGTTGAAGTCTCCCACTATTATTGTGTGAGGCGCAATGTGTGCTTTGAGCTTTACTAAAGTTTCTTTAGTGAATGTGGCTGCTCTTGTATTTGGAGCATAGATATTCAGAATTGAGAGTTCCTCTTGGAGGATTTTACCTTTGATGAGAATGAAGTGTCCCTCCTTGTCTTTTTTGATGACTTTGGGTTGGAAGTCAATCTTATCAGATATTAGGATGGCTACTCCTGCTTGTTTCTTCATACCATTTGCTTGGAAAATTGTTTTCCAGCCTTTCATTCTGAGGTAGTGTCTATCTTTTTCTCTGAGATGAGTTTCCTGTAAGCAGCAAAATGTTGGGTCTTGTTTGTGTAGCCAGTTTGTTAGTCTATGTCTTTTTATTGGCGAGTTGAGACCATTGATGTTAAGAGATATTAAGGAAAAGTAATTGTTGCTTCCTGTTATTTTTGTTGTTAAAGTTGGCATTCTGTTCTTGTGGCTGTCTTCTTTTAGGTTTGTTGAGGGATTACCTTCCTGTTTTTTCTAGGGCGTTGTTCCCGTTCTTGTATTGGTTTTTTTCTGTTATTATCCTTTGAAGGGCTGGATTCGTGGAGAGATAATGTGTGAATTTGGTTTTGTCGTGGAATACTTTGGTTTCTCCATCTATGGTAATTGAGAGTTTGGCTGGGTATAGTAGCCTGGGCTGGAATTTGTGTTCTCTTAGTGTCTGTATAACATCTGTCCAGGCTCTTCTGGCTTTCATAGTCTCTGGTGAAAAATCTGGTGTAATTCTGATAGGCTTGCCTTTATATGTTACTTGACCTTTTTCCCTTACTGCTTTTAGTATTCTATCTTTATTTAGTGCATTTGTTGTTCTGATTATTATGTGTCGGGAGGAATTTCTTTTCTGGTCCAGTCTATTTGGAGTTCTGTAGGCTTCTTGTATGTTCATAGGCATCTCTTTCTTTAGATTTGGGAAGTTTTCTTCAATAATTTTGTTGAAGATGTTTGCTGGTCCTTTGAGTTGAAAATCTTCATTCTCATCCACTCCTATTATCCGTAGGTTTGGTCTTCTCATTGTGTCCTGGATTTCCTGGATATTTTGAGTTAGGATCTTTTTGCATTTTCCATTTTCTTTGATTGTTGTGCCGATGTTCTCTATGGAATCTTCTGCACCTGAGATTCTCTCTTCCATCTCTTGTATTCTGTTGCTGATGCTCAAATCTATGGTTCCAGATTTCTTTCCTAGTGTTTCTATCTCCAGTGTTGCCTCACTTTGAGTTTTCTTTATTGTGTCTACTTCCCTTTTTAGGTCTAGTATGGTTTTGTTCATTTCCATCACCTGTTTGTATGTTTTTTCCTCTTTTTCTGTAAGGACTTCTACCTGTTTGATTGTGTTTTCCTGTTTTTCTCTAAGGACTTGTAACTCTTTAGCAGTGTTCTCCTGTATTTCTTTAAGTGATTTATTAAAGTCCTTCTTGATGTCCTCTACCATCATCAGGAGATATGCTTTTAAATCTAGGTGTAGGTTTTCAGGTGTGTTGGGGTGTCCTGGACTGGACGAAGTGGGAGTGCTGGGTTCTGATGATGGTGAGTGGTCTTGGTTCCTGTTAGTAAGATTCCTACGTTTACCTTTCGCCATCTGGTAATCTCTGGAGTTAGTAGTTATAGTTGACTCTGTTTAGAGATTGTTCTTCTGGTGATTCTGTTACCGTCTATCAGCAGACCTGGGAGACAGATTCTCTCCTCTGAATTTCAGTGCTCAGAGCACTCTCTGCTGGCAAGCTCTCTTACAGGGAAGGTGCGCAGATATCTTGTTTTTGGACCTCCTCCTGGCCGAAGAAGAAGGCCCAAAACAGGGCCTTTCTCAGAAGCTGTGTTGCTTTGGCAGTTCCCAGAAGCTGTCAGCTTCTGTGGTGCAGACTCTCACCTGTTCAGACTAATTTCCTAAGTTCTGCTGAGTCCCGGAACCAAGATGGCAACCGCTGCTGCTGAGGCTGAGGCCGCCTCCCAAGCCAGGCGGACACCTGTCCTCTGGTCCGGACGGTGGCCGGCTGTCTGCGGCCCGCCAAGGGTGCTGCCTCAGGGGCTCTGTGCTTCAGCCTGTCCCAGAAGCTGTCCGGTTCTCTGGCACACCCTCTCACCTTTTCAGACTAATTTCCTAAGTTCTGCTGAGTCCCGGAACCAAGATGGCCACCCTTGTGCATTAATTTCAATTGCTTTGACTGTGTGTGTGTGTATGTTTGTGTTTGTGTATACACATCTAGAAGTGGACTGCTAGCCCTTATGATTTATATATTTTAGCTTTTTGAGGTATATCTTTGCCATGATAACTGTACTAATCTGAGTATTCATTAATGATTTGAGCTTTTTAAAAGAATTTTTTATTAGATTTTTAAATTTACATTTCAGATGTTATCCCCTTTCCCGGTCCCCCCGGAAATCCCTATCCCATGCCCCCTCCCCCTGTTTCTGTCAAGGTGTTCACATACTCACCCACCCACTTCAGCTTCCTCCCCTCGAATTCCCCTACACTGGGACCAAGAACCTCTCCTCCCATTGATGCCTGATAAGGCAGTCCTCTGCTACATGTGCAGAGCCTCTGCTGGAGCCATGGGTCCCTCCATGTGTACTACTTGGTTGGTGGTTTAGTCCCTGGGAGCTCTGCGGGGGGGGGGGTGAGGCAGTGTCTGGTTGGTTGATATTGTTGTTCTTCCTATGGGGTTGCAAACCCCTTCAGCTCCTTCAGACTTTTCTCTAGCTCCTCCATTGGGGACCCTGTGCTCAGTCCAATGGTAGGCTGAAAGCATCCATGTCTTTATTTGTCAGGCTCTGGCAGAGCCTCTCAGGAGACAGCTATATCAGGCTCCTTTCAGCAAGAACTTCTTGGTATTTTAGATTCCTAATGATTCATGTGTGGGTTTGGTGACTGTATATGGGATAGATCCCCAGGTGGGGCAGTCTCTAGATGGCGTTTCCTTCAGTCTATGCTCTATACCTTGTCTTTGGACTTGCTCCCTTAAGTATTTTGTTCCCCTTTCTAGGAAGGAGCAAAGCACCCACACTTTGGTCTCATTTCTTCTTGACTTGAGTCTGGCGCCTTAGGCCACTCGGCCATCCTGACACGCGTGAGCTTTTCTTTCTAACCTCACTAACGCTTACAGCCTTTTAGCTCTGTGTTAGTCATTCTAACAAGTGGAACGATGCCATCTTCTTACTTTAAGTTTGCATTGTCCAAATGATTACTAATGTTTCTTTGTGAACTTCTTGAACATTTTAATGTCTTGCTTTTGAAAACATTAGTACATAAAAATTAATTTTTAGGTGGGTATACAAAATCGTGTGTTTCTTTGTGGCCTCATTATACTTTGTTCTCACTTCTTACCCTCCACCCAGGGTCCTCTCCTATGACACCCCCATGTCCACTGTTCCTCTCCTATGACATCCTCCATGTCCACTGTTCCTCTCCTATGACACCCCCATGTCCACTGTCCCTCTCCTATGACACCCCCATGTCCACTGTCCCTCTCCTATGACACCCCCATGTCCACTGGTCCTCTCCTATGACATCCCCATGTCTACTGTTTCTCTCTTATGATACCCCCATGTCCACTGTCCCTCTCCTATGACACCCCCATGTCCACTGTTCCTCTCCTATGACACCCCCATGTCTGCTGTCTCCTATGACACTCCCATGTTCACCATCCCTCTCCTATGACACCCTCATGTCTACTGTTCCTCTCCTTCCTCTATTTCTATTCAACTGCTAGAAGTTGGCCCCATCTTCTACTTTCTTATTACATTCATTATATTACCTTCTTTATTCCTCCCTCCTCTGAGATATTTTTCTATCCTTTCATGATTCTAGATTTATGACCTAAACACACACACAATCTATCATTTTAAATCTGTGTTATATATAAGAGGAAAAACTGAGTTTGGGGGTAAGTCTGCCTTATTTCACTCAGTTGGTGCTTTCTAATTGCAGCCATTTTTCTACAAATGTCATAGTTTCATTCTTCTTTACAACTGCAGAAAACTCCATCATGTGTCATACCATCTGTTATCTATTCATCAGGTAGGTGATAGGCATCTAGCTGGATCAGTTCCATTTCCTGGCTGCTGTGTATATTGCAGCTATAACATGAATGTTCGACTATCCCCCATGGCTTGCTGACTTAGAGGCCTTCAGGTGTACACTCAAGGGTACTGTATGGTAGTGCTATTTTTGGTTTTGTGAGGAGGCTCTCAACTAATTTCTGTAGAAGTTGCATGAGTTTATATTTCCACAGACCAGTGCCTTTATAGATATGATGTAGTTCCTCTCCATACATTCTGTGTTTGTGTAGTTTGGTGTTCTTGTGGGACTCCTAATAGTGGGAGTGGGGACTGTCTCTCTTTTGACTACTTTAGGGACCCCTTTCCCCCTACTTGCTTGCTTCATCCAGGCCTGATATGAGGGTTCATGGGTAGTCTTAGCTTGCTAGGCTCTATTTGTTTGATATCCCTGGGAGAGGAGTGGATCTGGGGGAGAGGGAGGTAGGGGGAGGAACTGGAAGGAGAGGAGGGAGGGTAAACTACTGTTGGGATGCAATATATGAGAGAAGAATGAATAAGAAAAAGAGAAAAAAGCCTTCCCTTTGCACATCTTCACTAACCTGCCTTAACTATTTTGTGTGTGTCCGTGAGAGTATGACAGAGGACCATTTTGTCAGTCCTCCTCAGTTGTTTTTCTTTTATCTTTAGAGACCGAGTTTCTCAATAAACTTGAAGTTCACTGCTTGAGCTAGCCAGTCCAGCCAGTGTTATCTAGGAATCTGTGTGTGTCTGTTCCACCACTGATGACCTTACCAATGTGAGCTGCTCTGCTGGGCTCTTGAGTGGGTTACAGGGATCAGAACGCAAAGCTATGTTGACTGTGAGGTGCAGCCTCATAGTAGTGCTAATTTGCATTTCATGGATGGCTGAGGATATTGAACACTTTCCAATATTTATTGGCCATTTATATTTTTTCTTTTATGAACTATCTATTCAGTCCACTAGCTGCTTTATTGATTGGATGACTTGAATTTCAGGTGTTTAATTTTTACAGTTTCTTATGTAGCCTGAGTATTAATCCTGTGACTGGTGTGTAATTGGCAAATACTTTTCTCCTCATTGTCTAGGTTGTTTGTTCTCTCTGGTGATTGATTCCTTTGATCTGTAAAAGCTTCTTTACATCATGAAATTCCATTTGTCAGGTTTGGCATAGTTTCCTATGTTGTTAGAATCCTGTCTAGGCATACATTTCTATTAGAGATTTATTTTTAATTATGTGTATATGTGTATTTGTTCATGTGTGTGCAGGTGCTGGGAAGATGGAAAGATGGCATCTGAACCCCTAGAGCTAGAGTTACAGTGGTCTCAAGCTACCTGACATGGGTGCTAAGAATCAAATTGGGGTCCTCTTGTTTGAGCTTTTTACTGCTGATCCATCGATCCAGCCCCTATGCTTTTTTTTCTTTTTTCTTTTAATATTTTTTTATTAAGTATTTTTCTTATTTTACATTTCAAATGCTATCCCAAAAGTCCTCCATACCCTCCCCGCCTGCTCCCTACCGACCCACTCCCACTTCTTGGCCCTGGCGTTCCCCTGTACTGGGGCATATAAAGTTTGCAAGACCAAGGGACCTCTCCTCCCAATGATGGCTGACAAGGCCATCTTCTGCTACATATGCAACTAGAGATAACCAGCTCTGGGGTACTGGTTAGTTCATATTGTTGTTCCACCTATAGGTTGCAGACCCCTTCAGCTCCTTGGGTGCTTTCTCTAGCTCCTCCATTGGGGGCCCTGTGTTCCACCAAATGAGCATCCACTTCTGTGTTTGCCAGGCACCGGCATAGCCTCACAAGAGACAGCTATATCAGGGTCCTTTCAGCAAAATCTTGCTGGCGTATGCAATGGTGTCTGCATTTGGAGGCTGATTATGGGATGGATCCCTGGGTATGGCAGTCTCTAGATGGTCCATCCTTTCATCTCAGCTCCAAACTTTGTCTCTGTAACTCCTTCCATGGGTGTTTTGTTCCCAATTTTAAGAAGGGGCAAAGTGACCACACTTTGGTCTTTGTTCTTCTTGAGTTTCATGTGTTTTGCCACTTGTATCTTGGGTGTTCTAAGTTTCTGGGCTAATATTCACTTATCAGTGAGTACATGTCATGTGAGTTCTTTTATGATTGGGTTACCTCACTCAGGATGATACCCTCCAGGTCCATCCATTTGCCTAGGAATTTAATAAATTCATTCTTTTTAATAGCTGAGTAGTACTCCATTGTGTAAATGTGCCATATTTTCTGTATCCATTCCTCTGTTGAGGGACATCTGGGTTCTTTCCAGCTTCTGAATATTATATATAAGACTGCTATGAACATAGTGGAGCATGTGTCCTTCTTACCGGTTGGAACATTTTCTGGATATATGCCCAGGAGAGGTATTGCGGGATCCTCTGGTAGTACTATGTCCAATTTTCTGAGGAACCACCAGACTGATTTCCAGAGTGGTTGTACCAGTTTGCAATCCCACCAACAGCATTGAACTGTCTCTTTGTTTCCCAGCTTGAGAGCTTGGGATCTTAAATAAAGGTATTTGATCCGTTTGGGTTGTTTTTTATGAAAGGGGAGAGAACATGAGTCTGGTTTCATTCTCCTGCATGTAGAATCCCAGGTCCCCAGCACTGTTTTTCAGTCCTTTTCTCTCAAGGATGCTCTGGGAGCCTGGCAAGAAGTAGGTTGTTATAACTGTCTGCTATTCTCAGTCTTGTACTATAGTGCTCTAGCATCTGTTTTTGTGCCAGCACCATGTTGCTTATGTTCCTGAGGCTCTGGAATGTTCTTTGAGATCTAGTAGGTGATATTTTCAGTGTCTCTCCCTGCTAAGGGTTGCTTTAGCTTTCCAAGGTCTTTTGTCGCTCCATATGAATCTTGGGATTGTTTTCTGGATTTTGATGGGAATAAAGGGCTCTGCCTCACACGCTCTATTCTTCAAAAAGAGATTTCTCTACTCCCTATGTCTTTAATTTCATTATCCTATTATGTAGGCCAGGCCAGCTCTCTCCATCATTGCAGCCAAACTCAACTGCTTTCTACTGTCACATTTTATCTTGCTGAGGTCTGCTGCAACCCGACCCACCCTTTCAAAGAGCAGACAGCTGGCAAGCACATCTTAAATGTGTTTTTTTCCCCTCTGTATTTATTTTCCATTAGAACAGTATTACAATGCCAAAGACTTTGCAACAACTCTCCCATACCTTTGGCCACTTTATTCACTAAGAGCTTCTGAAGCAATGGCAGATGGGGTGAATTAATAGCTAAAATTAGAGATTAATGTGTTAGGTTTAGGATTTATGTTCATATGCTAGAAGTAAAAACTGTCAAGTAATTAAATTCCAAGGAGGATATATTTAAACAAATAGTATGAATAATAAATATGTTTTATTTATACTTAAGAAGTCTAAACATATCCAATAAATGATGCTTACGCAATATAATTTCAATTTATGACCTTAAAAAAACTAAACTTCTTTTAACCCCAGTCTTTGACCTTATCAAACTTCCAAGCTCAATGAGCTTATTCTGAGGTTTCTTCCTTCTGCAGCTGGAGAGTGGAGCAGCAATCCTGGAACCAGTCCCCATTTTCTTTTCTTTTCTTTTTTTTTTTTTTTTTAAAGATTTATTTATTTATTATATGTAAGTACATTGTAGCTGTCTTCAGACACACCAGAAGAGGGAGTCAGATCTCGTTACGGATGGTTGTGAGCCACCATGTGGTTGCTGGGATTTGAACTCTGGACCTTCGGAAGAGCAGTCGGGTGCTCTAACCCACTGAGCCATCTCTCCAGCCCCCCCATTTTCTTAGACTCACCTAACTTGGCTTAATTGACAAAAATGGTGGCCAAATACACTCTGAGGAAGCAGGTACTTTGTCGGCTAAACAAATCCTTTTCTACACTTTAAGCAACAATACAGAGTGAGTTGTCTTTATTTCAATCTTATGAACTGTTTGTATGTTTATTTATTTTAAATGAATGATAATAAATAATTGACATAGACCAGGTCTAGTCTGGACAGGAAATTCAGCCCCCACCCCATTTTTTTTTAAAAGACAGGGTCTTACTGTGTTGTCCTGGCTGGCCTGGAATCACTATATGGACTGGGCTGGATCTTGCACTTAAAGAGATCTACTGGCCTCTGCCACCCGAGTGCTGGGATTAAGGGCTCTCACTAAGGCCTTGTCTTCTCCTGGACTTCTGCTGGACTTCTGCTAGTAAGGTTTGTTGTTGTTGTTGTTTTTTGTTTTTTGGTTTTTTTTTTTTTTTTGTTTTTTCGAGACAGGGTTTCTCTGTATAGCCCTGGCTGTCCTGGAACTCACTCTGTAGACCAGGCTGGCCTCGAACTCAGAAATCCGCCTGCCTCTGCCTCCCGAGTGCTGGGATTAAAAGCGTGCGCCACCACGCCTGGCTTCTAGTCAGTTTTAAAAGTAGTTCAAGTAGCAAGAAACTTTCTTAGATTTATTGCGTTGAGCATGTTTTCATAGTATTTTCTTTGTTTCTGGAGGATGTATTTACTGAATAAAAGATTCTTGGTGAATAGTTTTCTTTCAGTGTTTGAAACACGCTATATCTTTTAGCCTGTATGGCTTCTGATGGGAAACTGCTGACACTAGAACAACTTGCGTCTTCTTCTCCTCTCTTATTGTTTGAGTCTCCTGTATCAAGGATGACCCTGACTTCTTCCTGCTTCCACCTCCCAGGGCAAACTTCGGAGATTACAGGCAAAAGTGCTGTCCAGGCTGGAGCAGCTTTTATTATATTTCTCTGGTTGCTTTAAAAACTTTCTGTTGGCACTTTTCAGAAATTACTAGTCTTAGTATGTTTTTTTTTTTGATTTGCCCTGGTTAGGCCTCACTTAGCTTCTCGAATCTGTCTGTGTTTCTGCTCCTTGGCAGATTTAAAACATTTTGAGGCATTATTTCCTCAAATGTTTCCTTCAATGTCATCTTTTCCTTGTCTTGTAGGAATGCTAAATATTTTGTGATAGTAGCAAACATCTGTAAAGATTGTCTTTCTGTTTTTCCTCAGTTTTCCCTGGATGGGTTTCTATAATTCTCCTTAAGTTTGCTGATTCTTTCCACTTTACTCTTAAGTTTATCCACTGAATTGTGTTTTTAATCTCCATTATTTTATTTTTATTTTTAAAGATTTGTTTTATTTCTAAGAGTACACTGTAGCTTTTTCCAGACACACCAGAAGAGGGCATCAGATACTTTACAGATGGTTGTGAGCCACCATGTGTTGCTGGGATTTGAACTCAGGACCTTTGGAAGAGCAGTTAGTGTTCTTAAGCACTGAGCCATCTCTCCAGCCCCACCTCCATTATTTTTTAATTGTAAAATTTTCATTTGCTTTTCAGTATCTTTGATATCTTTTTTTTTTACTGAAACTGATGTTTTCATTTCTTTAAAACTGGTCGTCAGAGACTGTTGAGGTTTTATAATCTCTTTCTTTTTGGTGTTGGCATCCATCAAGCATCTTCCTTAAGGAAAAGCTTAAGGTTGTCATGGTTCTGGATGCAGGGACGCTCTTGTGCTGGAAGTTGCACATTTTGGGTAATACCCGATGAGACTCTGGGTCTTGGGAGAATCTGTTTTTGACTTGACTTCTCTGGTACTGATTCAGTAGGAGTGTGAAGATGCTGTGTCATTACTGATGCTCCACACTCCATTGGTAATCAAGGGACTGCAGTCACATTATTACTCAATGGATGGGTGTTCAAAGTCTCTAGAAGTTCCCACTGATACCACTCTCACTGAGAGATATAGAAATACCTTGTTACTGTTCCCTACGTGGCATCCATGTCAGTAGTAGTGGAAAGGGAGGTGACAATCCTGACTCTCTACTAGGTTTACTCAGTGGCAAAGGATGGGACATGTACTTAAGACTAAGTGGAGACAGACCTGGTCTCTAGGGAAACCATTGGAAGTCTTAATCCTGTCTTTGGACTCCTTTAATCCCAGTGAGTGGCTGTGGTGCTCCATTTCAGTTCGGATGGTGGAGTCACACATGGAGGTTGCTTGTATTGGTGGGTGTAGTGTGGGACTAGAGTACAGCAGTTATTAACGTAAAGGTTACAGTTGTGTGAGATGGAGAGTTGGTACAGTGGTTAAAGTACTTGCTGTACAAGCATGGGAGTGTGAGTTCAACCCCCGAGTTTTGTCTAAAATCCAGGTGTGGCGCCACATCTGGAACTTCAGGGCTGAGGGTTGGGAGGTGGGAGGACCCTAGAGGTTTTCTGACTAGCTACATAAACTGGCAAGGTATGGATTTAGTGAGAGACCTTTCCTTACCCACAGAGACAAATGTACCTGTATACTCATGTTCATAGACATAAACATAGGAGTATGTACATAAATATATAACACATAAAAACACTAACACCAACACACACATACATGGATATTCAACACATGAACACATAAACATACATTACACATTTACACAAACAAACACATATGCACCAACACTTCCATACATACAACACACAGAGACAAAAATGCAACACACATTTGTACATATATACACATACAAAATGATATGACATGCACACACAAACACACAACATACATATATACACATATACAAATATAACACATTCACATACAACACATGCATGATCACATACAAACCTATAACACACACATACAAACACAACTCATGTATACAAACATAACAACTCGTGAATGTACACTAACTGCTAACACACACACACACACACACACACTCATACATGTATACACACACACACACACACACACACACACACACACACACGAGAAAGAGGTTTGTTTTTCTGAGCTGCTTTTCTCCATTTCCTGCTGGAAACTGCAGTTCTGTGTGTTTTCTCTTGTCTCTGCCCATTGGTGTAGGAGATCGTTGACTTTTCAGATCTGAGTCTGGGCTATAAAGTAAACAGTGCCCCACAGAAGCCAGCACTGTGCAGCCACTTAGACTCCAGAGTCTCCAGTAGTTTATTCTGCTCCTTGTTCTCCTATTGTTTTTATGTTGGTGTACATTAAATGTCCAGTTCTGAAAGGAAAAGAAAAATAAAATCTGCTCTATCGTCCTAGATGTAGAAGTTTTACCAACTAAAATTTATTACTTGTTTTTGGTATTTCTTTGGGTGAAATTCAAAAGACAACCACTCCATCCTAAAAGACGCTTTGGTCACTGGGACTTAATGTGTCGTTTTTTCTTCTTTAAAACAGAGCATTTAATTAGGGGCCAGCTTACAGTCTGAGAGGGTTAGTCCATAATCATCATGGTGGGAAGCAGATAGGCATGATGCTGAAACAATAGCTGAGAGCTTTATATCCTGATCCACAGGCAGAGAGAGGGAGGGAGAGATGGAGCCTCGTGTGGACTTTTTAAACCCCAAAGCGCACCCCCAGTGAAATACCTCCTTAGTTTCATTTATTGGAGACCAGTCAATGTCATTCAAACTACTACATTTTCAAAATGTAGATGGACCTGGATCATATTACATCTGAAATAAGCCACGCACTGATCTCCATCATAAGTGGAATCTAAAAAGATGAACCCCTTAGATGTTGAGCATAGAGTGATGGCTAGCATGTTTGTGGAGTGTGCAGGGGTGGATATGAAGATGGAGCCCTGTGGTAGCCATGTTGGGGCAGGCCGAAGGAAAATGCTGGGCAGTTCCATAGCACAGTGGAGCAGCCAGGTTGCCAAGAAGGTGCCGAGTAGTTCACACTAGCTGAAGAGAGCATGTACGTTCACACAGAGAAATGATGAATGCCTGAGGTGATGGGCTTGCATATAATTAAGAATAATATTTAAAGACATAATCCTAGAAGGTTTTGCTTAGTGAATTAATTAATTTGCTTATTTACTGGCAGTGTTGTGGACTGTCCTGGCACAGGCTAGGCAGTTGCTCTATCATTGATATAAATCACCAGCCCCAGGGTTAATTATGAGCTTGTGTCCTGGACAAGCAAGGTGATCATCTGTCCTTAGATCACCAGTGGAGTCTGACTTAGTCCAGAGTTGAGAAGCATCAGGCTAAAGGATGACTGTCCACCTCACACCACTGCCAACCAGGGCATCCCTGAGAGCGAGACTCACCTGGCATCTAGACAGTATTCTTCCCTGCAGACACCGACCCAGTGTCAAGAAGAACAGGGCTGCTAAGGTCAGGAGGAGGGAGATGAGGAAGGCTTCGATGAAGCCTGCTGTGTGGAGACCATGGTTAGGCAGAACCGTTATCTTTTCTTACACTGTGATGGTAAAGTGGGCTTTTAGCTGAGTTCTGTTCTGTGAGGGTCTCTGAAAGAGGGGCAGGGCTGGAAGATCCAGGCTCTTTCAAGTCCCAAGGGCTGTGGGGTCCAGCAAGGTCATGTAGCTGACAGAGTAGCATTCTTCCACTTGCAAAAACTTATTTCTAACGGTCTGGATTCCATCCTGAGTCTTATTTCCAGGTGACTCCTTCACAGTGAGGCCACTCCTTCTCATCTAGCACAAGCAGGTCTGAAAGGTTGGCTGACAGTGGGCGTCCTGGTGTTGTTCAGACAGCTGCACATGCGTGGTTTGTGATTCGCTCTGTCCAAACATCAGCAAGTATTTTTGAAATATCACTCCATTCTCGGAGGGACCTTGGACTTCTCTTGAAATATTGCTGTACTGTGAGCTTAGAAGGGGACCTGCTGAGCCAGGCCTGGATGGTCACCCTAGACCCAGGGCAGGGAAGGAGGGTAGAAGCACATGCTGACCTGCGTGCTGTACCAGGGCCATGGCCAGGATATTCCCAGCAAGCACCCAGGTGGCTCATCCCTAGCACCTGTGGGACCCGTCTGTAACTTAATTTGTATAACATAGGTTACTAGGGATAAAAGACTTCTGAAAATATTGCCTAAAACATCCATGTATAAGAATGATTATTCAGAGACAAATACTGGCAGTAAAAAATTCTTTGGAACATAATATATAGCATTTCTATTGAACATTATAATCTACATTTTAGATCTTCAATAATTATTATGTATTCTAGAGATAATATTTAAGTCATCATAACTCTATCATAGTGATCACTGGGAAAGATATTTATTCTTTTATTAAGCTTGTAACATTTCAGATACTTCTGAGATGAGCTATTCATTTATTAAAACCTATTCTTGGTAACAAATTGATCAATTTGGATAGTTTAGCATGGTATAATTCCCCTCCACACAGTTTTACTTCCCAGTGACAACCACTATCAAGATCACACAAACCTTGTCTATAACAGTACACATGCCTTGTCTGTCACAGCACACATGCCTTGTCTGTCACAGCACACATGCCTTGTCTTTAACAGCACACATGCCTTGTCTGTCACAGCACACATGCCTTGTCTGTCACAGCACACATGCGTTGTCTGTCACAGCACACATGCGTTGTCTGTCACAGCACACATGCCTTGTCTGTCACAGCACACATGCCTTGTCTGTCACAGCACACATGCCTTGTCTGTCACAGCACACATGCCTTGTCTGTCACAGCACACATGCCTTGTCTTTAACAGCACACATGCCTTGTCTGCTTTGGTGTACAATTCATTTTCACTCAAGCTGGTCTTCCTCATTTTCTCCTCATCTTTCCCCCTTCTCTTCCTGTACATCTATAAGGTCATTTCCCTTCTCCATCTATTGAGTGTACAAATGTAGTATTTCTCTCAGTGACTCATCTTTATATCTAGATGACATGTACAGATGATTCCTAACTCATTTTAGTCCAAGTCCTTAGCCCAAGTGTCCAATCCATAACTCCAGCTCTGTTGATATTCTCCTTAGATATCTGAGTACTCAGCACTCATACTCTAGTATTCTCAAGTTGCTTTCCTACAGACCCTTTCTCTCAGAAAGTGGTACTACTCTATATAGTATGATGTTCACTGAAAGGTTAGAGGTATCTCTTGGTCCTCTACCATCTTCTTACAAATCTGACTATTCACAAATCTTGTAGCCTTTTCTTCTGCATTTACCTAATGTTTCTGTTCCTACCAACAGCATTCGCTCATCACACTCCTGCTTTAATACAGTCATTTTCTAAATGGACTAAACTACTCTGTCCATGTGTCCGTGTATCCATGTGTGTGTCTATGTATGCCTCTGTGTATCTGTGTGTGTTCATATATTCATGGGAGCATATGTGTGGAAACCAGAAAACAACCTTGGGTGTCATTCTTCAGGCACAATCTACCTCATTTTTTGAGACTGGGTCTCTCATTTGCCTGGAGTTCACTGATAGGTCAGCTCTGGAGTTACAGCATGGCTGCCAAGCCAGCTAGTTCCATGAGCTCTTGGGATCGAGTGCAGGTCCTTACACTTGACTGGGCTATTGGTCAGGCTCCTGGACTCTCAGCTTCATTATTCCACTATTAATTTTTCCCTTTAATCTGAGAGTCATTTCAGAATAAAAATGTGGTTTCATTACATGGCTACTAAAAACTGTTTGGAAATTTTAAATTTCTCTTAAGTACCTAAATCTTTACTATGACTCTGCACACTACACTGCCTGTCTCAAATATTTGCTGAAGAAGGAATAAACATTATTGCAGCCCTTGCTGTTAAAGTTGTACTGCTATTCATACTTTTCTGGTGGATATTCTTTCAGGAGTTGAGTTGCTGGCCATTTGCATATCATCTAGTATGTATCTCAAAGGACTTAGTGGACTGTTGGTGGAGAGATTTTTAGCTATCAAAAAAAAAAGAGGAATCTAGGAAGATTGGTAATGATTTATTGAGCGAGAAGTTCTATATTCTAGAGAATCCACCACTAGATAAAGAGCATTTCTAGATGTTATGCCAAGCAACTTTTAAAGACTGAAAGTAGCAAGTGAGTCAAAATTTTTATATTCATTACAAACAATTTATTCCTACAAGTCACAAACATTTGTTTTACTTATAGATAGGACAAAGGAGGAGATAATTAAAAGTGAGATGAACATGTAAGATCTAATTATAATACAGTTTGAGTTGTATTTTTCATAGAAATAAAGCCTCCAGTGTCTTATTCACCCTCCTAGAATAAATTGTCATAGTCTGAGAGATTTAATAAACAGAAATCTGTTTCTCAGAGCTCTGAGGGTAGGTAAAGCAGGGGCAGTCATATTCAGCATCTAGTGAAGGTTTACTTTCCCGTTAATAGATGGCATCTCCTTGAGTCTCCCAAGGGGAAATGGAAGCGCTTCACCACGGGACTCTGGTGGTAGGGCAAGCATGCAGCTCAACATGAGAATCTCAGGGTGATGCAAGTGTTCAGGTCACAATATCCAGTGTAGTTGATTCCGGGAAGAACTGCAAAGGAGGCAAATGGTGTTTTTAGAGACATGCTCTTTTCTTTCTCCCTTGCTCCATGGCACTGGGAAGGAGGATTGTGTGTCGTTGTGCATGTGAAGGAGGCTTGGAGCAGCAGAAGGTAACAGGTGCCTGAGAGAGCGTCCTGTGAGAGTGTCAGCAGCAGGCTTAAGGAAACCCATTAACGTCCATGATACTTAGTTTTCTCATCTATAAGTAATACTAATCCATGTTTTATCTGAGAATTACATTGGCTGTGATCATTTGTTTTTACTATTTATTAATATATTCATACTTATGTATTTACTGTTTGCATTGGTACTGAAATACTTTATGATTGTCCTGAAGTATAATTTGCATACCATAAAGATAACATGGTATCCAAGCATGACAATGACTATGAAACCATTTCAAATGGTTATTTGGCAATAAAAAAAGTCATAGCTTGTTGTAGGGTACTGAGAGAATCCATGAGGTTCTGAAAGAATTAATAAGCATCTCTTTTTTAAAATTAAAACTCATGTACTTAGAAGGAACTCAGACACTATGATTTTTATAAGTAACTTTATAAAGCCCAATTTTCTCTGACTGTAGCCAGTTTCATTTTGTGATTAAGCAGGCTTTCTGTTTATTTCCGTCTTACTATTAATTTTGTTCCCAGTCATTTCGAGGCTGTCTAAGCAAAACAGTGACTTAAATGCTGTTTGCTCGATCTTGTTCTAGGAAATGGACCTCACCATGACCGTTGCTGCACATATAATGAGGACAACTTGGTGGATGGTGTTTATTGTCTCCCAGTAGGACACTGGATTGAGGCCACTGGGCACACCAATGAAATGAAGCACACAACAGACTTCTATTTTAATATTGCTGGCCACCAAGCCATGCACTATTCAAGGTAAAAATAGCGCCATGTTTATAAGTTCAAAGTAGGACAAAAGGTAGTGCTAGGACAATGGAGATTTCACTGAGTTCAAAGCTGCAGTGCTTTGAGCAGATAAATTACAGTGTGTCAGTGCATGAGCGCTAGCCGAACTCTGTGTGAAAGATTTTTATAGAATTATAGAATTTATGTATATGCAGCTATCCACCTATTTAGACAGAATAGTAGTTAGCCAATCTACTGATCCAGTGGCTTGATTATAAAGATTGCTCTAATATGCCCCAGGTCACATTGTGTCCTATATTTTATTTTATTCAGCAAGGAGACAAATATTTGTGGTCTCCTTATGAATCTTTTCTCAATTATTAGTGTGAGAATTAAGATGTAAGAGTAGATTGTTATTTGCTTATCATTCATTAATATTTTCTGTTTATTTATTTAAACATTGTAGTAGCAACATGTACTATAACTAAGAACAGCCCTGAAAGAGGATGATAAATGAAAGATTCACTATGTTTTATTCACTGTCATTAGCTAGAAGTGGTTGTTAAGCCACCAATGGCTAGTCTCTCCAGAATTTCTTTATTTGCTAATGTATTGATTTCCCTCTATTACAAGCGTGACCTTTTCAATTCTCATTTGTTCCTATCCCTTACACTAATCTCTATCACACAAATCAAAACATTTCTACTCTTTCTTACCTTCATGAAAATTGTATTCTATGATCAGTTTTTGACTATGTCTTATCATTTCCTTCTTCATAAGAGCATTTTGTGTTTTGTGTCTTTATTGTTTTCCAAACCTATATCCTGTGGTTCATTTTCATTACTTTCACATTTTTAAGATATGTGGAACTTTTGTTTAATATACTGAATATGTCTTTTATATTTTAATTGATTAAAGTGTAAAATCAGTCTTCAAATATTATATATTATTTACTGCTGAGCATGCAGTGATCATACCAACAGATAATTTTTTTTTAAAGTTAAACTTTATTTTATGTGCATGAATATCTGGCTTGTATGTATGTTTGTTTACTACATATGTGCTCAGTGCCTGAGGAGGTGAGAAGAGAAAATTGCGTCCCCAGGACTGGGGTTACAGACAGTTGTGAGCTGCTCTATGGGTGCTGGGAATAAAACCTGGATCCACTAGAAGAGCATCCAGTTCTCTTAGCCACTGAGCCATTTCTCCAGCCCTTTTCAAGTGTGTTCTTAAGAAATTATTGTTTCAGATAAGACCTCATGAAAGAAAGGAAAGTGACAAAGACTGTAAATTCTTCAAAGTGTGAGAACATTGCTCTCTTTTTGAACATACTTCCTTTCAAATTCACATTTGATGTTAGGCTTGCTGAATTGAACACATGGTGTGAGAGAGATAGGGGTTACATATGAGTCATGAACTTAAGGCCGGAGCAGCACAGTTAATGGTGCTGCTGTTCCCCGAGAAGAGGGCGCCTGGGGGAGGGCTGGTGCTTGCCTGGGTTGAGCATCCTTGGAATGCTTCTGAGATGCCACTACACATAGCACTTTGATGCACAGAAATTTGGAGGAGCATTTGAAACGGTGATGTGCATCTGGGGTCGGGGTCCTCTGGAGATGACATTCAGAGTGACGAGTGTCATGAGGCAATGGAACAAGTGACTGAGATAAGGAAAAATGGAGATGAAATGAAGACAGAAAGCATTGGGTTCGTGTAATTCAAACGTCCAGGGAAAGAGCGGCAAGCGCTGAGCCAGTCTAAACTCTTGTGGGCATGCGCTTGGGGCTTGTCTCCCGTCTGTCCTGAACAAAACTCCCTAGACCATTTAAAGCGCCTCCCTTGGCGTCTAGAGACTTCCCTCTGGGTGGCAAATACCTCATCACTCTCACCTCCTTCAATAGCTGTCGCTAAAGGAGGATATGTTGGGCCTGTTGGACCCACATTCCATTTTGTCAATATTCATCACCTGTTCGTTTTATTGCCCTCCATTTTGGAGACTTTCTCAGTATTCATTTTTCCAAAAGAAACTAGAGAATATCTTTTTCTTTCTTTCTTTCTTTTTTTTTTTTTTTTTTTTTTGGTTTTTCGAGACAGGGTTTCTCTGTATAGCCCTGGCTGTCCTGGAGCTCACTTTGTAGACCAGGCTGGCCTCGAACTTAGAAATCCGCCTGCCTCTGCCTCCCAAGTGCTGGGATTAAAGGAGTGCGCCACCACGCCCGGCTTATCTTTTTCTTAATTTTGGGAATTTTACTTGCACTGTGATTTTTGTTATCTTGGTTTGTTCTAGTTTTGAATGGATGCATTCATGAATCTCCCTTATAATGCTTACAGTTACTCAAAAGTTCTCCTACCAGGATGATCTTGTTTCCTCCCCAGTCAGTGCTCTTTACTTCTCTGAATATTTCTCTTTTATAGTTTTAAAATTGCCAATGATGTAACATGTAAAAACACATTTATAGTTGGTATTATCTTCTAGTGTTTTTTCATGGCTAAGTGTCAAAACCAAACTAAGGAGAATACTAGGTGTGATTTTTTTTTTTTAAATGTGGGGCTGGTGAGATGGAACAGTGGTCAGAGACACCTGCTGCCAAGCCTGACAACCTGTGTTTAATTTCCAGGACCCACATGTGGAAGGAAAGACCTGGCTCCTGCAAATATGACTTTTCCACATGGGCTGCATGGGTGCGCTTGTGCACCACATGCACATGCATGCACACACACACACACACACGTGCACACACACACAAGAGTGCATACACACATGTACACACACAATACAGAGGATAATTAAGGAAATGTAAACATAAACAATATTTAACTGTCAACATTATATTTCCATGTGTGTGTGTGTGTGTGTGTGTGTGTGTGTGTGTGTGTGTGTATGTGTGTGTGTGTCCTTTCAAATTCTGAGGACTTTAGTTTGCAACATTTCCATGTGGTTATTGTTCACACATTATTTGAAAACTACTACTGTAGCTGACCCAAAGACGCAGCAATTTTGAATGAAGGAGGAATACTATCAAATATGTTAATACATTTTGGTTTAGTTCACCTTTGACATTCCAGCTACAACATTCCTTCATTTTAAACTAAACAAGATAAAATGTGCATTTAGTCTAAATGAAAAAGCTAGATATATATTTCCTTATTAATTTGAAAGTACTCGATTGCTACATTTGCTGCATCCATTTGAGTACAATGTGTAAATTTATCTTAGCTTTTGAAGCAGATGTATTCATGGTAAGTAACATGCTTGAGCAGATGTAAATACATACATTAAGACTTATCTAAGAAGACACAAACACAAACTATCACGATTTAGTTTGATTATGAGAAGAGAATTATACGTGGAATCCGTTTATGGTTGGGGTTAATTATATCAAAATGACTTGTCAAAATCTACTACATGACTAGTCTTCCAAGAATACAAATACCTAACATTGTAAATTATATACCATAGGGCATATGGAAACTTTGTTTACTCACGAGAGCTATGACATAGCCCATGTTGAATGCTGGGCTGTCAAAGGACTCTGCTCTCAATGGACTCATCATGCCATAGAAGAAGACAGGCATATATGCATCTATAATGCAGAGAGAATATTGTTGCAGTGAAGTTTTTTTTTTTTTCAAGTCTCAGGTTGGTGGCTGGTTTATTCATCTTTTTTTAAAAATTTTTTTAATTTATTTTTTAATTAGGTATTTTCTTCATTTACATTTCAAATGCTATCCCAAAAGCCCCCAGACCTCCCCACCACCACTCCCCTACCCACCCACTCCCACTTCTTGGCCCTGGCGTTCCCCCTTACTGAGGCATATAAGGTTTGCTAGAACAAGGGGCCTCTCTTCCCAATGATGGTCCACTAGGCGAACTTCTTATACATATGCAGCTAGAGACACAAGCTCAGGGGGTACTGGTTAGTTCATATTGTTGTTCCACCTATAGGATTGCATACCCCTTTAGCTCCTTGGGTACTTTCTCTAGCTCCTCCATTGGGGGCCCTGTGTTCCATCCAATAGCTGACTATGAGCATCCACTTCTGTGTTTGCCAGGCACCGGCATAGCCTCACAAGAGACAGCTATATCAGGGTCCTTTCAGCAAAATCTTGCTAGTGTATGCAATGGTGTCAGCATTTGGTGACTGATTATGGGATGGATCCCTGGGTGTGGCAGTCTCTAGATGGTCCATCCTTTCATCTCAGCTCCAAACTTTGTCTCTGTAACTCCTTCCATGGATGTTTTGTTCCCAATTCTAAGAAGGGGCAAAGTGTCCACACTTTGGTCTTCGTTCTTCTTGAGTTTCATGTGTTTAGCAAATTGTGTCTTATATCTTGGGTATTCTAAGTTTCTGGGCTAATATCCACATATCAGTGAGTACATATTGTGTGAGTTCTTTTGTGATTGTGTTACCTCACTCAGGATGATGCCCTCCAGGTCCATCCATTTGCCTAGGAATTTCATAAATTCATTCTTTTTAATAGCTGAGTAGTACTCCATTGTGTAGATGTACCACATTTCCTGTATCCATTCCTCTGTTGAGGGGCATATGGGTTCTTTCCAGCTTCTGGCTATTATAAATAAGGCTTCTATGAACATAGTGGAGCATGTGTCCTTCTTACCGGTTGGGACATCTTCTGGATATATGCCCAGGAGAGGTATTGCTGGATCCTCTGGTAGTACTATGTCCAATTTTCTGAGGAACCTCCAGACTGATTTCCAGAGTGGTTGTACAAGCTTGCAATCCCACCAGCAATGGAGGAATGTTCCTCTTTCTCCACATCCTCGCCAGCGTCTGCTGGTACCTGAATTTTTGATCTTAGCCATTCTAACTGGTGTGAGGTGGAATCTCAGGGTTGTTTTGATTTGCATTTCCCTGATGATTAAGGATGTTGAACATTTTTTCAGGTGCTTCTCAGCCATTCGGTATTCCTCGGGTGAGAATTCTTTGTTTAGTTCTGAGCCCCATTTTTTAATGGGGTTATTTGATTTTCTGGAGTCCACCTTGTTGAGTTCTTTATATATATTGGAAATTAGTCCCATATCTGATCAGGCGTGGTGATTCCCCCAGAGGTTCTTTTATCCTTGAGAAGAGTTTTTGCTATCCTAGGTTTTTTGTTATTCCAGATGAATTTGCAAATTGCCCTTTTTAATTCGTTGAAGAATTGAGTTGGAATTTTGATGGGGATTGCATTGAATCTGTAGATTGCTTTTGGCAAGATAGCCATTTTAATATATTGATCCTGCCAATCCATGGGCATGGGAGATCTTTTCATCTTCTGAGATCTTCTTTAATTTCTTTCTTCAGAGACATGAAGTTCTTGTCATACAGATCTTTCACTTCCTTAGTTAGTTAGAGTCATTCCTAGGTATTTTATATTATTTGTGGCTATTGAGAAGGGTGTTGTTTCTCTAATTTCTTTCTCAGCCTGTTTGTCCTTTGTGTAGAGAAAGGCCATTGACTTGTTTATGTTAATTTTATATCCAGCTACATTACTGAAGCTGTTTATCAGGTTTAGGAGTTCTCTGGTGGAATTTTTAGGGTCACTTATATATACTATCATATCATCTGCAAAAAGGGATATTTTGACTTCCTCTTTTCCAATTTGTATCCCCTTGATCTTCTTTTGTTGTCGAATTGCTCTGGATAGGACTTCAAGTACTATGTTGGATAGGTAGGGAGAAAGTGGGCAGCCTTGTCTAGTCCCTGATTTTAGTGGGATTGCTTCCAGCTTCTCAACATTTACTTTGACGTTGGCTACTTCTTTGCTGTAGATTGCTTTTATCATGTTTAGGTATGGGCCTTGAATTCCTGATTTTTCCAAGACTTTTATCATGAATGGGTGTTGGATTTTGTCAAATGCTTTCTCAGCATCTAATGAGATGATCATGTGGTTTTTGTCTTTGAGTTTGTTTATATAGTGGATTATTTTGATGGATTTCTGTATATTAAACCTTCCTTGTGTCCCTGGAATGAAACCTACTTGGTCAGGATGGATGATTGCTTTGATGTGTTTTTGGATTCGGTTAGTGAGAATAAAATTGAGTATTTTTGCATCGATATTCATATGGGAAATTGGTCTGAAGTTCTCTATCTTTGTTGGGTCTTTCTGTTGTTTTGGTATCAGAGCAATTGTAGCTTCATAGAATGAATTGGGTAGAGTATATTCTGCTTCTATTTTGTGGAATAGTTTGTGAAGAACTGCAATTAGATCTTCTATGAAGATCTGACAGAACTCTGCACTAAACCCATCTGGTCCTGGGCTTTTTTTGGTTGGGAGACTATTAATGACTGCTTCTATTTCTTTAGGGGATATAGGACTCTTAATCTGATCTTGATTTAACTTTGGTACCTGGTATCTGTCTAGAAATTTGTCTGTTTCATCCAGGTTCTCCAGTTTTGTTGAGTATAGCCTTTTGTAGAAGGATTTGATGGTGCTTTGGATTTCTTCAGGATCTATTGTTATGTCTCCCTTTTCATTTCTAATTTTGTTAATTAGGATGCTGTCCTTGTGCCCTCTAGTCAGTCTTGCTAAGGGTTTATCTATCTAGTTGATTTTCTCAAAGAACCATTTGGTTGATTCTTTGAATAGTTCTTGTTTCCACTTGGTTGATTTTGCCCCGGAGTTTGATGATTTTCTGCCATCTACTTCTATTGGGTGAATTTGCTTCCTTTTGTTCTAGAGCATTTAGGTGTATTGTCAAGCTGCTAGTGTGTGCTCTCTCTATTTTCTTTTTGGAGGCACTCAGAGCTATGAGTTTTCCTCTTAGAAATGATTTCATTGTGTCCCATAAGTTTGGGTATGTTGTGGCTTCATTTTCATTAAACTCTAAAATGTCCTTAGCTTCTTTCTTTATTCCTTCGTTGACCAAGGTATCATTGAGAAGAGTGTTGTTCAGTTTCCATGTGAATGCTGGCTTTCTATTACTTATGTTGTTATTTAAGATCAGCCTTAGGTCATGGTGATCTGATAGAATCCATGGGACAATTTCAATGTTTTTGTATCTGTTGTGGCCTGTTTTGTGACCAATTATATGGTTAAGTTTGGAGAAGGTCCCGGGAGGTGCTGAGAAGAAGGTATATCCTTTTGTTTTAGGATAAAATGTTCTGTAGATACCCGTTAAATCCTTTTGTTTCATAACTTCTGTTAGTTTCACTGTGTCCCTGTTTAGTTTCTGTTTCCACGATCTGTCCATTGATAAAAGTGTTGGTTGAAGTCTCCTACTCTTATTGTGTGAGGTGCAATGTGTGCTTTGAGCTTTACTAATGTGTCTTTAATGAATGTGGCTGCCCTTGCATTTGGAGCATAGATATTCAGAATTGAGAGTTCCTCTTGGAGGATTTTACCTTTGATGAGTATGAAGTGCCCCTCCTTTTCTTTTTTGGTAACTTTGGGTTGGAAGTCGATTTTATTCGATATTAGAATGGCTACTCCAGCTTGTTTTGTCAGACCATTTGCTTGGGAAATGATTTTCCAGCCTTTCATTCTGAGGCAGTATCTGTCTTTTTCCCTGGGATGGGTTTCCTGTAAGCAGCAAAATGTTGGGTCTTGTTTGTGTAGCCAGTTTGTTAGTCTATGTCTTTTTATTGGGGAATTGAGTCCATTGATATTAAGAGATATTAAGGAAAAGTAATGGTTGCTTCTTATTATTTTTGTTGTTAGAATTGGCATTCTGTTCTTGTGGCTGTTTTCTTTTAGGTTTGTTGAAGGATTACTTTCTTGATTTTTCTAGGGCATGGTTTCCGTCCTTGTATTTTCTTTTTCTTTTTGTTATTATCCTTTGAAGGCCCAGATTCGTGGAAAGATATTGTGTTAATTTGTTTTTGTCATGGAATACTTTGGTTTCTCCATCTATGGTAATTGAGAGTTTGGCTGGATATAGTAGCCTGGGCTGGCATTTGTGTTCTCTTAATGTCTGTATAACATCTGTCCAGGATCTTCTGGCTTTCATAGTCTCTGGTGAAAAGTCTGGTGTAATTCTGATAGGCCTGCCTTTATATATTACTTGACCTTTTTCCCTTACTGCTTTCAATATTCTATCTTTTTTTAGTGCATTTGTTGTTCTGATTATTATGTGTCGGGAGGAATTTCTATTCTGGTCCAATCTATTTGGAGTTTTCTAGGCTTCTTGTATGTTCATGGGCTTCTCTTTCTTTAGATTTGGGAAGTTTTCTTCTATAATTTTGTTGAAGATATTTGCTGGCCCTTTGAGTTGAAAATCTTCATTCTCATCTACTCCTATTATCTGTAGGTTTGGTCTTCTCATTGTGTTTTGGATTTCCTGGATGTTTTGAGTTAGGATCTTTTTGCATTTTGCATTTTCTTTGATTGTTGTGCCCATGTTCTCTATGGAATCTTCTGAACTTGAGATTCTCTCTTCCATCTCTTGGTTGCTGATGCTCACATCTATGGTTCCAGATTTCTTTCCTAGGGTTTCTATCTCCAGTGTTGCCTCACTTTGGGTTTTTTTTTATTGTGTCTAATTCCCTTTTTAGGTCTTGTATTTTTTTTTTCAGTTCCATCACCTGTTTGGTTTTATTTTCTTGTTTTTCTCTAAGGAGTTCTACCTGTTTGGTTGTGTTTTCCTGTTTTTCTTTAAGGACTTGTACCTCTTTAGCAGTGTTCTCCTGTATTGCTTTAAGTGAGTTATTAAAGTCCTTCTTGATGTCCTCTAACATCATCATGAGATATGTTTTTAAATCCGGGTCTAGCTTTTCAGGTGTGTTGGGGTGCCCAGGACTGGCTGAGGTGTGAGTGCTGGGTTTTCATGATGGTGAGTGGTCTTGGTTTCTGTTAGTAAGATTCTTACGTTTGCCTTTCACCATGTGGTAATCTCTGGAGTTAGTTGTCATAGTTGTCTCTGGATAGAGCTTTTTCCTCCCGGATTCTGTAGCATCTATCAGCAGACCTGGGAGACTAGATCTCTCCTGAGTTTCTGTGGTCAGAGCACTCTGTGCAAGCAAGCTCTCCTCTTGCAGGGAAGGTGCACAGATATCTGGCGTTCAGACCTGCCTCCTTGCAGAAGATGAAGGCTCAAAACAGGGCCTGTCTAAGAAGCTGTGTAACTTCTGTAGTCGGCACTCTCACCTACACATTCTAGTCTCCGAGAGATCCTGGACCAGAGATGGCTCCCCCAGGTGCTTCAGCAAAGCCATACCGAGCAGGGCAGACACTTCTCTTCTGGCAGGGAAGGTGCCCAGATGTCTGGATCCCGAAATGGGGTCTGCCCCAGAAGCTGTGTGGCTTCCGCCTGCCCCAGAAGCTATTAGCTTCTGTAGTCCACACTCTCACGTGCGCATACTAGTCTCTGAGGTATCTGGGAACCAATTTGACTCCCCGAGGTATTCTGGCAAAGCCCTCCCAGCTGCAGTGAAGTTTTATATGTAGCTTAGAAAGGGGCAGAAGATTTTAGTTCAAAGAAATCCTTTTTAGGAAGGAGAACTTACACTGGATTTTAGAGAGTGGGCTTGTTTTCTAGGAGGGCATAGGTCAAGTTAAGGAGAGTGCCAAGTGCACCTGAACAGAGGGCTGAGGGCACAGGGCTGAGGGCAAGGGGGTGAGGGCACAGGGATGAGGGCACATTCAAACAGCTAAACAGTCTTCTACAGCCAGGTCTCTTTGCAGGCAAAGGAAGGATTTAATACTGAGCTTGGGTAACAAGTTTAAACTTGGGAAACAAGGCAGCTGGTAGTCATTTCCCTTAGGGAAAAACCATCCCAGCACCCCTCAGTATTCAGCATCAAAGATTTTTATTTATCAACATTCTGTTTCCATCTTCAGGCTATACATGGGGAACTACACCTCTCTCTTCCATAGAACTTTTTTTTTCATGCAAAAAACTGATTGGCACTAAAGACACAGACAACTAATTTAATGAAACATATGTAGTAAAGGGCTATAATTTCTGTTTCTGGAAAAGGTTTATTGCCAATTGAATACACTTCAAGAGACACAAATTAGACTTAATGAACATAACACTTTAGACTCTTGACATGTTACAATTTAGAAAATGTATTGTAAAAGCCTGCTTATACTTTACTGGCCTTTACTTTATAAAAGAAAAAATGCATAGTAATTTTGCAACTGGGTCATTTTTAACAACACAGCACAGTAACTTTGTATACTTTAAAATACTGGTTTTATTTGACATTGTTTTTTTTTTCATTTTTTATTAGGTATTTAGCTCATTTACATTTCCAATGCTATACCAAAAGCACCCCATACCCCCCCCCCCACTCCCCTACCCACCCACTCCCCCTTTTTGGCCCTGGCGTTCCCCTGTACTGGGGCATATAAAGTTTGCAAGTCCAATGGGCCTCTCTTTCAAGTGATGGCCTATTAGGCCATCTTTTGATACATATGCAGCTAGAGACAAGAGCTCTGGGGTACTGGTTAGTTCATATTGTTGTTCCACCTATAGGGTTGCAGATCCCTTTAGTTCCTTGGGTGTTTAATCTAGCTCCTCCATTGGGGCCCCTGTGATCCATTCAATAGCTGACTGTGATCATCCACTTCTGTGTTTGCTAGGCTCTGGCATAGTCTCACAAGAGACAGCTATATCTGGGTCCTTTCAGCAAAATCTAGCTAGTGTATGCAATGGTGTCAGCGTTTGGAAGCTGATCATGGGATGGATCTCTGGATATGGCAATCACTAGATGGTCCATCCTTTCGTCATACTTCCAAATTTTGTCTCTCTAACTCCTTCCATGGGTGTTTTGTTTCCTATTCTAAGAAGGGGCAAAGTGTCCACACTTTGGTCTTCGTTCTCTTGAGTTTAATGTGTTTAGCAAATTGTATCTTATATCTTGGGTATCCTAAGTTTCTGGGCTAATATCCACTTATCAGTGAGTACATATTGTGAGAGTTCCTTTGTGATTGGGTTACTTCACTCAGGATGATGCCCTCCAGGTCCATCCATTTGCCTAGGAATTTTATAAATTCATTGTTTTTAATAGCTGAGTAGTACTCCATTGTGTAAATGTACCACATTTTCTGTATCCATTCCTCTGTTGAGGGGCATCTGGGTTCTTTCCAGCTTCTGGCTATTATAAATAAGGCTGCTATGAACACAGTGGAGCATGTGTCCTTCTTATCGGTTGGGACATCTTCTGGATATATGCCCAGGAGAGGTATTGCTGGATCCTCTGGTAGTATTATGTCCAATTTTCTGAGGAATCGCCAGACTGATTTCCAGAGTGGTTGTACAAACTTGCAATCCCACCAACAATGGAGGAACGTTCCTCTTCCTCCACATCTTCACCAGCATCTGCTGTCACCTGAATTTTTCATCTTAGCCATTCTGACTGGTGTGAGATGGAATCTCAGGGTTGTTTTGATTTGCGTTTTCCTGATGATTAAGGATGTTGAACATTTTTTCAGGTGCTCCTCTGCCATTCGGTATTCCTCGGGTAAGAATTCTTTGTTCAGTTCTGAGCCCCATTTTTAATCGGGTTATTTGATTTTATGGAGTCCACCTTCTTGAGTACTTTATATATATTGGATATTAGTCCCCTATCTGATTTGGGATATGTAAAGATCCTTTCCCAATCTGTTGGGGGTATTATTGTCTTATTGACGGTGTCTTTTGCCTTGCAGAATCTTTGCAATTTTATGAGGTCCCATTTATCGATTCTCGATCTTACAGCACAAGCCATTGCTGTTCTATTCAGGAATTTTTCCCCTGTACCCATATCTTCAAGGCTTTTCCCTACTTTCTCCTCTATAAGTTTCAGTGTCTCTGGTTTTATGTGGAGTTCCTTAATCCACTTAGATTTGACCTTAGTACAAGGAGATAGGAATGGATCAATTCGCAATCTTCTACATGATAACAGCCAGTTGTGCCAGCACCATTTGTTGAAAATGCTGTCTTTTTTCCACTGGATGGTTTTAGCTCCCTTGTCAAAGATCAAGTGACCATAGGTGTGTGGGTTCATCTCTGGGTCTTCAATTCTGTTCCATTGGTCTACTTGTCTGTCACTATACCAATACCATGCAGTTTTTATCACAATTGCTCTGTAGTACAGCTTTAGGTCTGGCATGGTGATTCCACCAGAGGTTCTTTTATCCTTGAGAAGGGTTTTCCTATCCTAGGTTTTTTGTTATTCCAGATGAATCTGCCGATTGTCCTTTCTAATTCGTTGAAGAATTGAGTTGGAATTTTGATGGGGATTGCATTGAATCTGTAGATTGCTTTTGGCAAGATAGCCATTTTTACCATATTGATCCTGCCAATCCATGAGCATGGGAGATCTTTCCATCTTCTGAGATCTTCTTTAATTTCTTTCTTCAGAGACATGAAGTTCTTGTCATACAGATCTTTCACTTCCTTATTTAGAGTCACTCCTAGGTAGTTTATATTATTTGTGGCTATTGAGAAGGCTGTTGTTTCTCTAATTTCTTTCTCAGCCTGTTTATTCTTTATGTACAGAAAGGCCATTGACTTGTTTGAGTTAATTTTATATCCAGCTACTTCACTGAAGCTGTTTATCAGGCTTAGGAGTTCTCTGGTGGAATTTTTTAGGGTCACATATATACTATCATATCATCTGCAAAAAGTGATATTTTGACTTCTTCCTTTCCAATTTGTATCCCCTTGATCTTTTGTTGTCTAATTGCCCTGGCTATGACTTCAAGTACAATGTTGAATAGGTAGAGAGAGAGTGGACAGCCTTGTCTAGTCCCTGATTTTAGTGGGATTGCTTCCAGCTTCTCACCATTTACTTTGATGCTGGCTACTGGTTTGCTGTAGATTGCTTTTATCATGTTTAGGTATGGGCCTTGAATTCCTGATCTTTCCAAGACTTTTATCATGAATGGGTGTTGGATCTTGTCAAATGCTTTCTCAGCATCTAACGAGATGATCATGTGGCTTTTGTCTTTGAGTTTGCTTATATACTGGATTACGTTGATGGATTTCCGTATATTGAACTATCCCTGCATCCCTGGGATGAAACCTACTTGGTCAGGATGGATGATTGTTTTGATGTGTTCTTGGATTCGGTTAGCAAGAACTTTATTGAGGATTTTTGCATCAATATTCATAAGGGATATTGGTCTGAAGTTCTCTATCTTTGTGGGGTCTTTTTGTGGTTTAGGTATCAGAGTAATTGTGGGTTCATAGAATGAGTTGGGTAGAGTACCTTCTGTTTCTATTTTGTGGAATAGTTTGTGAAGAACTGGGATTAGATCTTCTTTGAAGGTCTGATAGAACCCTGCACTAAACCCATCTGGTCCTGGGCTTTTTTGGTTGGGAGACTATTAATGACTGCTTCTATTTCTTTAGGGGATATGGGACTGTTTAAATGGTCAACTTGATCCTGATTCAACTTTGGTACTTGGTATCTGTCTAGAAACTTCTCCATTTCATCCAGGTTCTCCAGTTTTGTTGAGTATAGCCTTTTGTAGAAGGATCTGATGATGTTTTTGATTTCTTCAGGATCTGTTGTTATGTCTCCCTTTTCATTTCTGATTTTGTTAATTAGAATGCTTCCCCTGTGCCCTCTAGTGAGTCTGGCTAAGGGTTTGTCTGTCTTGTTGATTTTCTCAAAGAACCAGCTCCTCTATTGGTTGTTTCTCTGAATAGTTCTTCTTCTTTCCACTTGTTTGATTTCTCCCCTGAGTTTGATTATTTCCTGCCGTCTACTCCTCTTGGGTGAATTTGCTTCCTTTTGTTCTAGAACTTTTAGGTGTGTTGTCAAGCTGCTAATGTGTGCTCTCTCTAGTTTTTTTTTTTTTTTTTTTTTGGAGGCACTCAGAGCTATGAGTTTTCCTCTTAGAAATGATTTCATTGTGTCCCATAAGTTTGGGTATGTTGTGGCTTCGTTTTCATTGAACTCTAAGAAGTCCTCAATTTCTTTTTTTATTCCTTCGTTGACCAAGGTATCATTGAGAAGAGTGTTGTTCAGTTTCCACGTGAATGTTGGCTTTCTATTATTTATTTTGTTATTGAAGATCAGCCTTAGTCCATGGTTATCTGATAGGATGCATGGGGAAATTTCAATATTTTTGTATCTGTTGAGATCTGTTTTGTGACCTATTATGTGGTCAATTTTGGAGAAGGTACCATGAGGTGCTGAGAAGAAGGTATATCCTTTTGTTTTAGGGTAAAATGTTTTGTAGATATCTGTCCATAACTTCTGTTAGTTTCAGTGTGTCCCTGTTTAGTTTCTGTTTCCATGATCTGTCCATTGGTGAAAGTGGTGTGTTGAAGTCTCCCACTATTATTGTGTGAGGTGCTATGTGTGCTTTGAGCTTTACTAGAGTTTCTTTAATGAATGTGGCTGCCCTTGTATTTGGAGCATAGATATTCAGAATTGAGAGTTCCTCTTGGAGGATTTTACCTCTGATGAGTATGAAGTGCCCCTCCTTGTCTTTTTTGATTATTTTGGGTTGGAAGTCGATTTTGTTAGATATTAGAATGGCTACTCCAGATTGTTTCTTCATACCATTTGCTTGGAAAATTGTTTTCCAGCCTTTCATTCTGAGGTAGTGTCTATCTTTTTCTCTGAGATGAGTTTCCTGTAAGCAGCAAAATGTTGGGTCTTGTTTGTGTAGCCAGTTTGTTAGTCTGTGTCTTTTTATTGGGGAATTGAGTCCATTGATATTAAGAGATATTAAGGAAAAGTAATTGTTGCTTCCTGTTATTTTTGTTGTTAAAGTTGGCATTCTGTTCTTGTGGCTGTCTTCTTTTAGGTTTGTTGAGGGATTACCTTCTTGTTTTTTCTAGGGCGTGGTTCCTGTCCTTGTATTGGTTTTTTTCTGTTATTATCCTTTGAAGGGCTGGATTCGTGGAGAAATAATGGGTGAATTTGGTTTTGTCGTGGAATACTTTGGTTTCTCCATCTATGGTAATTGAGAGTTTGGCTGGGTATAGTAGCCTGGGCTGGAATTTGTGTTCTCTTAGTGTCATCTGTCCAGGATCTTCTGGCTTTCATAGTCTCTGGTGAAAAATCTGGTGTAATTCTGATAGGCTTGCCTTTATATGTTACTTGACCTTTTTCCCTTACTGCTTTTAGTATTCTATTTTTATTTAGTGCATTTGTTGTTCTGATTATTATGTGTCGGGAGGACTTTCTTTTCTGGTCCAGTCTATTTGGAGTTCTGTAGGCTTCTTGTATGTTCATGGGCATCTCTTTCTTTAGATTTGGGAAGTTTTCTTCAGTAATTTTGTTGAAGATGTTTGCTGGTCCTTTGAGTTGAAAATCTTCATTCTCATCCACTCCTATTATCTGTAGGTTTGGTCTTCTCATTGTTTCCTGGATTTCCTGGATGTTTTGAGTTAGGATCTTTTTGCATTTTGCATTTTCTTTGATTGTTGTGCCCATGTTCTCTATGGAATCTTCTGCACCTGAGATTCTCTCTTCCATTTCTTGTATTCTGTTGTTGATGCTCGCATCTATGGTTCCAGATTTCTTTCCTAGATTTTCTATCTTCAGCGTTGCCTCACTTTGGGTTTTCTTTATTGTGTCTACTTCCCTTTTTAGGTCTTGGATGGTTTTATTCAATTCCATCACCTGATTGGTTTTGTTTTCCTGCAATTCTTTAAGGGATTTTTGTGTTTTGTCTTTAATGTCTTCTACCTGTTTGGTTATGTTTTCCTGCAATTCTGTAAGGGATTTTTGTGTTTCCTCTTTAATGTCTTCTACTTGTTTAGCAGTGTTCTCCTGTATTTCTTTAAGTGAGTTATTTAAGTCCTTCTTGATGTCCTCTACCATCATATTGAGATATGCTTTTAAATTCAGGTCTAGCCAGCATACAGTTGTCTTTATTAAGTAGGCAAATGCCTATTACATAAGAATATTTTTATATTACTCATGTTTATAATCAAACCTTGGCAAGAATGTCTCTTTTTGGAATGAATAGAAATGAACTGAAAAATCCCGATGTCCTCATAAGAGATTGCATTATCCTTATTCTGTGGTTCAAAAGTAAAATGTTATTGGCCAAAGGAGGACAACCAGTTTGAACTGGTACTTATATCTGGTTGAATGATTTGAGATTCTTTAAAAGTTAAAATGAGATTATAGCTGTCTGTACTTGGAGTAAGGGGAAATAGCATGATTTCGGGGCGGGGGGATGATTGCTAATAAGTTGTAACTAGGTGTGTGGGAATCCTTTGATCATTCCCTTTTCCTATTTACATAGAGTGCTGTTCATGTTTTGTAGGGTCAGTTATTGACAGATGTCCCTTTCTTTCTTAGATTTGACACTATATTCCAAGTAAAACATTTAAATAGATTACATTATACATATAGTTATGCTGGGATAATTAATTTGCAACATCACGTGAGAGGAAGCATATTAACCATGAAAGGTCCTAAATTGGCATCACCTGTGGACTAAAGCGCGTGAAGACATCAGTTCTTGCTGATGATGCTGTCCCGGCACCAGTGCGATCATGAAAGAAGCAGCTGGATCCTCTGCTGTCTCGTGCATTATCCACAACAGAGCATTTAAGTTGTGATTTTGTATTGTCTTCAAATGTCTTGATCGTCGGTGAATGAAAGGGGATGGAAAAAGCATGTGCTCTTGCCAGCTGTAAGGTCAGGTCCAGAAGAAGGAAGGCAAGCGAGCAGAGGATTCTTTTATCAGAAAGAAGCAAGGAAATTAGATTCATGAGGCATTATGTGAAAAAAGTGGGGCAGTGTTACTGTCGCCTGTGAACTTCATCATGAGGCAGTGGGCAATGAGATGAGGGTATATACAGTCAGAGAAAATGACATAACGCGACAGCCATTGTGGAAGAGCTTCCTGCTGATGAAAATGATCCTGTCGAATGGAGAAAGAGATTAGGAGGAGAAAGGGGAAGGGAAACAGATACAAAACTTTTGTGCAGTGACAGATCCCAGACTCCAGGAGAACCGGTGCTTCCTCCATGACCATGGGAGGGGGAAGAGGAGAGTTTGGGTTTGGATGCAGCGATTGCTAGAAATGAGAGCAGGTAGAAGCTCACACTTTGCTCACCTCCAGCTTTCTCAGTGAAATATGAAGCACAGTCCTCCGGTGGGGACGAGAGGCGAATCTTCCTTAAAATGAAATGTAGACTGAGTGAAGGATGGAGTGTGAACACATTGACTCATGAATTTTAAGTTTTACAAGATTCTCCCAGTTTTATTATTAAAGTGTCTATGACAGCCAAGGAAGAGTTATTCTCTCAGATTAGATGAATATGGAAGTCAGAATGGATAATTTTTGAGCAGCTGAGATAGCTTTTTGTTTTCTGAATAACTCCACTGATAAACAGCAGGGTTCGAGAGCGTTCATCAGTCAGAATAGTCCTCAGCCAGAATAATTGCTGTTTCAACTGATGAGGTTTCTAGGTCCATCTGCTAATCCAAGGAAAACCAAATCAAATTCTGCTGGTTGGTGAGGAAAGAGGAAATGGTAAGATACCATGGTATCACAACATTGAAAGTTGTGCACATGGGTGCAGAAGTGGACTTGACATCGGAACATCAGCTTTCAAGATGCTCTTTTGTGAGTTTGTCTAATATTGTTTCCCATTGCATAAATGAGGGAGTCTCAAGTTTAAGGCATAATTGCGATTATACATCATGTTAGGAGTTATAAATGCTCCGGTTTAACAATATAGTCATATTTATACGGCATTGACGGTGCTTTTTACTCCGTATAAAGATTCTCTTATATTACGCCGGTAGATGCTCTCAGAACAAATATTTGTGGCAGGGTCTCTTTTCACCCAAGTGGACAGCACACAGGGACATTCTGGAGCCCCTTCAGTGCTGCGTACTTGTAAAACAGAAATAGAAGCACCTTTCAGACTGTGAACTTTGATTAACTAGTTAGCTCACATCTCAGTGGCTGGTAATCAGAGGTTTGAGCAGGCAGTGGACTGCAGGATGTAGACCTGTATTTGTAAAATTTTCCGTATGAAGACACTGCTGTCTGCTACATTTGTGCCTGGTCTGTATCTGTCTCCCTTTTGGTTCCATTTCCTCGACATTTTCAGTTTTCTACCCACTGTCTTTATGGCCCTTACTCTTTTTTTCTCTCCTCCCACAACTGGGCCATCTCTTATTTCTTCTGCCCTGACTTGCCTTTTCCTGACTTCTCTTTTCTGTTTTGTTCTAGTCACTTTGTCAACTAGACACTTCCTAGACTCTAGGCTCTGGAGTCAGCTGGCAATGTAATCTCAGTTGAGGAACTGCTTGGATCGAATGGCCCGTGATTATCAGGCCATAAGTAACTAGGTAATTAAGGTGGGAGGGCTCACTCCACTCTGGACAGTGTGAGGCCTTGGGCAGCCACCTGGGTTAAGGACAAGCCTGCACACTAGCCAGTAAGCAAGCAGTATTCTTCCATGATTCCTGTCCTTATCTTCCTCAGTGATGGACTGTGACCTTTGTGACCTGAAAGTGTAAGCCAAGAGCATCCTTTCTTGTCCTAAGTTGCTTTTGTTTACACTCTATGAGAGCAGCAGAAAGCAAGCTAAAACACAGCCCTTTCTTTTATTGTCTTCTCGATACTTTGGGTGTGGGAATGAGCTTCATATCTAAACACAGCATTAGAATGCTTTGTGCTTTCTGGTCTTGATGTGATAATTGGGTGACTTGGGACCATTTTTGCTTCATTCATTCAGGGTTCTGATAGTTTCTGAGTGCCTACTTTTTTTTTTTTTTTTTAAGCCGTTAGGTATGAGAGGTACCTGTTCTGTCTCATAGTTAGTGGTCTCATGGTAGAGGCATATGAAATCTACATTTCTATGAAAATATTAATGTAGTTAAGTTACTTTTTTCCCATTTTTTATTAGGTATTTATCTCATTTACATTTCCAATGCTAAACCAAAAGTCCCCCATACCCACCCCCCCCCACTCCCCTACCCACCCACTCCCTCTTTTTGGCCCTGGCGTTCCCCTGTACTGGGGCATATAAAGTTTGCAAGTCCAATGGGCCTCTCTTTGCAGTGATGGCCGACTAGGGCATCTTTTGATACATATGCAGCTAGAGACAAGAGCTCCAGGGTACTGCTTAGTTCATATTGTTGTTCCACCTATAGGGTTGCAGTTCCCTTTAGTTCCTTTAGTGCTTTCTCTAATTCCTCCATTGGGGGCCCTGTGATCCATCCAATAGCTGACTGTGAGCATCCACTTCTGTGTTTGCTAGGCCCTGGCATAGTCTCACAAGAGACAGCTATATCTGGGTCCTTTCAGCAAAATCTTGCTAGTGTATGCAATGGTGTCAGCGTTTGGAAGCTGATCATGGGATGGATCTCTGGATATGGCAATCACTAGATGGTCCATCCTTTTGTCACAGTTAAGTTACTTTTCATGTGTCTGTGAATTCTTTCCAGCTTATTTCCTTTAGGTAGCTCCACTGTATCAAGGACTTGGGGTCCTGTTTAAATCTAACTACATTAGCAATGTGACTTTGCTTTCAAAAATATATTTAATATTTAATAGCCAGGAGAAGTTTCTTTTTTAAAAATGAAGATATCATGTTAATTAAAATTTTATGAAATAAGGAACTTCATAAAAGTTTTATTTATCCCACATTCCTATTTTCTTGCCCTAAAAAAAGTATTTTTAGTAATTATAATATTGAAGGACAGAAAAAGGCTTCTAGGTAACTATAATTCTATCAAACTTTGCCTGAGGCTCTTATTCCTTAAAAAAAATGAAATGTAAAACATTGTTGAATCATATTTTACCTCATACAATGCCAAAGAATATGGTTTATACAATAGTTTATTTGAAATTCTTCCCCTTCTGTAGCATGTAGTTTTTATTACTCCACTTTAAGCTCCAGGCAGACGGAACTACCAGCCCCACCCAGGTTCCCCTGGATCCGCGGATGAAACACACACACACACACACACACACACACACACACACACACACACACACATACACACATACACACACTCACACACACACACACACACACACACACACACACACACACACACACACAGACACGCGTGCACGCACACGCGCGCCTATTTTTGATATGCTTTAGCCCAATGGCTGGCCTCTTCTAAGCCTCTCTTGCCCTTTCTTTTCACTCGCAGCTCAGCACCCTAAATCTCAGTTGATCTCTAATCTCCTGCCTGCTACCTCAGGCCTAGTCGATGAAGCGGCCAATGGCCACTCCACCCTAGATCTCATGTGGCTGGCAGCCCTCCAAGGCTTGGTGAAAACCTTTCCTCTTCCCTGCATCTGCTATCCTGCCAGCCAGGGAAAACTGGAAGTCCCGCCCATTCCGCCCTGTCTCATTGGCCACTAGCATCTTTATTGATTGATCAAGAACCAATTGGGGAACAGAACTTTTCAGGGCTCATCTGCAGATTCTTAATCAGAGCATCAGAAACACCCCCTACATCCTTTACCCCATCTTTCCATCTTCTTTGTGTTGTATGAGTCTGCCTTGCTGTATGTGGAAAGATTGCTTGGATAATTACTTTAGATACCATCTATTCACCCAATGCAAATTTTAGGAAGGTTAATAGTAATATATCTATATATCTATATCTGTGTATGGTATATATAAATATGTATGTTTATGAGATACTAACAGCTTATAAGAAATCACCAATATTAATTGATTTGTGTCTGCCACATGTCCATTGGAAGTATTTGAGTTAATTAAGGTCTCTTGTGTTGGTATTTTTTAAGTTTACCCAACTTCACAGTATAAAAGGTTGTCTGGGAATTTGTGTGGGAAACCAAGCCTCGAAACAAGGATTTCTAAACACAGTAGAAAGTAGAGCCTGAGATGGTTCATCTTAAGTGTCGACCTGACGGGTTCTAGAATGAACTAGAAAGTAAATTTCCAGAAGTGTATATAGGGAAGTTCCTAGTTTGGTTTACTTGAGATGTAACCATCCACCCTAAGTGTGGGTCCCGTGGCCTGCGGTTCTAGACTGTATAAAAAAAGAGAAATCCAGGCGAGCATGGACATCCATCATTCTCTGTTTCCTGACTGTGGGTAAGCTGTGAGCACCTGCTTCATGATCTTGCTACGGTGTCTTGGCCACCATGATGGACAGTACCCTCGAACTGTGAACCAAAATTAGTCCCTCCTTCAGTTACTTCCCTCAGCTCAATGGAAAAGATAACCAATGCAGAAATATAAAAAAAAAATATCTAGAGTCCATTGGCAAGATCAATAACTGCCGTTGTGTTTCTGTTGATACGACCACTTAGGGTGCTCGGGCAGTGTGTTTTAAGTCTTACTTGAAGCATATTTTCTCACAGTAGAATAGTATCCTATCATTTGCAACAAAACAGATGTCACCATATCAGAGAGATGATATTAAGTCATGTAAGTCAGGGGCACAAAGGTTAATTCCATGTGTTTTCCCTTATAATGGAATTTTTTAAGAAAGCAACTGTACTGAATAAAGGAGATTGCTGGAGGTCGGGAAGTGCATGGGAGGCTAAATAGCTAGAATTAAACACTGATATATGAAGTAAACTCCTGTTGGTTCAGTCCATCTCTAATAAATGACAAAGGCTCCAAACACAAAGTAGGAGATGAAAAAATTAATCACGGCTTTATTAGTGCATATTGTATACATGTATTGAAATGACACACTGCACTACACAAGAGACATTTTCATGTCTTAACAGATTTAAAAAAATGTAAGAAGATGAAGATATTAAGTAATCTTCCTCATTATGATGTAAATGTGGGACATGTAATTAGCACACTGTACCCTAAAATAAATGTTAAAAGTTCAATTGACATTAATTCAATTACACATAAAAACTAATTTAGTATTTTGAAATTAGAAAGCCATTGCAATTTCCCACTACTTTAACAAAATAGAATTTTCTATGTATTTAACTTGCAAAACAGCCCAATAAGAAACATGTTATCTTAGACTAGATTTTTTATTGCTTAATTATGAATTGAACTTTAATGAAAGCAGCATTACGTTCATCTGAAATTCAGTGACCTACATCATTATGAAATAAGGCCAAAATAAGATATTTTGTTTATATCTTAAGTGAAAAGAACAAGAAGGACATCTGTCAGGGCTTTTGTTTGTAGAAAGATCAGTGAAATCAATTGGCTCTCCGACTGGAAATGCAGAGTAAAGACAACATGGAGAAATGAGATTAGGATGAAAAGCCATCCATTGTCATATAAATGGTGAATCCAAACTACATATCATCGTTAAAAATAAGAAGGCCATGAATTTGAAAAATGCTCTATAGTGCAGAACAGGTCAGTCATTTAATAGAATATATCTATAATTAAAATGCAAAATAAAGAGAGGGTAAAATATGGCTCTATGCTTGGACAGATGCAAGCAGAATTTACTACACAACTCTGGTTTGAAGTATTTTGTCTTATTCACTGAAATAATTTCTTTAACATATTTAAGATATTTGTCTTGAGCTGCCTTCTCGCTAATGCAAATGGACTTTGGGGGGAGGGAGAATAAAAATAATAAATACAGATATCATATAAGTAGTTAGTGTACATGGAAAAAAGTCCAGGAAGTGAATTTTTATTCCAGACCCTCCTGGAAATAAAAAACTGTTATGTGTTAAGCTGATGGGAATCGGTTTTATCATCACAGGATGAGGTTGAAGGTCAGTCCAAAGAGATGTATTGTGTGAGAACCCATTCTGTCTGAGTACAGACCCTGGGATGGAGGTTGTAAATCTTCTACAGTTTTAAGACCAAACTGCCAGTCTTCCGATTAAAGCATGAAATTGGCTCTCAAAATGACTTGAAGATTTTAACAGAAGACTGTACTGTCTTCCTAAAGTTCTAATGCAAGTCTGCCCTGTGACAGCCTCAGACCGCAACTGTCTGAACAGAGTGCTACAGAAATGCCATAGGGAGGGAATCAGAACCACTATTAGGGACCAAGTCATTAGAAGGGATTAGACTTGGAAAGGCGACACAGGAGAAAGCAAAGCCCAGGGAGAGAAGCTGAGAAAGTCCAGAAAGGTGAGAATGCAATCAGGAAATAGGATCAGGGGGATAGTCCCTCCAAAAGGACACACCAACACGGGCTGTTTCTTGTTTTTCCTCTTAATTATTTAGTTGATTTTGAGCTTGGTAAAATTCTCTAAAATGAATCCTGCCTTTCTGGTAGGCTTAGAAAACAAAAATCTAGCCTTTCTAAAACCTAAGCTTATAAATATAAGAGCCACATGGATGTTTTTCTTTAGATCTACAATATACAATTATGTCCACTTTTATTCACAAGATTGGGGAAATTCCGTGCTGCAATGGAATCTTTGAACATCTTACAAATTATAGATTGTTTGAGGCTTCAAATATAGTATATGATGTGAAAGGTGGCCAGTGGCCGTGTCAACGTCCCCATGAAGAGGCTGTGTGTCATCTCAGTGCATAGTATGTGCCTGAATTCATCTCCATCATTCACTGTCATTGCGTTCAATTTATTGCACCTATATCTAGGTTGGAGGGTGAAATCTGTGAAGTCTAATGATTCACTGTCTCTTGCCATCCTTTGATGGATTCAAAGCCTTTGAACTCAGTAGTAGGCCTTGTGTGACACATCAGAGTGGAGGAGATGACAGCCAGATTGACACAGTGCTGGAGAGTTGTCACCATGAAGGACAATGTCGTCTCCCATTTTAACCTTCTAGGTTCCCAGAGTCTACCTCTGCGTTGATGACCACAAAGAGTGGGTTTCAGAAAGGACCAGTTATTATGAGTATGTAGTGGCCTAGATGGCTCAGAGGACAAAGGTGCTTACTGCCAAGCCTAAGGACTTGAGTTCTAATCTCAGGACCCATAGGATAGAAGGGGAGGACTCCGGAAAGTTGTCTTCTGATCACCACAGGTATTCAGTAGTCACATATATGCATACACATACCCATACAAATAAGTAAATAAATACAAATAAGTAATTAAAACAAAATAATTTTCAGTGCCTATGGTAGGCACTTCAGAGTGGAGAGTAACAAATAAATTTATTACAAGAGAATTAGACCTATCATCCTAAACGTTCCCTTCAGTCTTCAGTCCTAAAGGCAGAGGAGGAAGCAGATGGTTGAGTGCTTCCCGTTCACAATCCAGATAAAACGGTGTTTCAGAGAAGTGTGAAGGCAAGCTTGGCCCTTTGCTGGGCTCCGGATTATGTCTTGTGAGAGTTCTCTACATTGGTATTAAACAGCTAAGCAAACTCAAAAAAGCTTTCCCAACTAAAATGTAGTTTACTGTGCCCAAAACTGTACAAAAAGCATTTGTTTTCCATTTTCGTTGTGCATTTTGTGTGTGTGTGTGTGTGTGTGTGTGTGTATGATTGTGCATGCATATGTTTGCACATGTGTGCACATGCATGTGGAGGCCTGCAGTTGATGTCTGGAATCATCCTTCTTTGGTGTTGTATCCAGTTGGCATTTATGTAGGGTTCTAGGAATCTGAACTTTGGTTCTCATGATTAGGGGACAATAGCTTTATTATCACTGAGTGTCTTCCCAGATAGAATGTGTTTGTGTTTAACACCTGTTTCCCTTCCGGGGAAGTGTGTTATGTATGAGGCAGAGGATGGCTACCCCTCAATATCCAGTAAAAACTCTTGGCAGAGAACCTCCAGTGAGGCTCTTCTGGTAGACAGTACTTCCTATGTGAGGTGCCATCCTTGCAGTTCACCCTTGGATGCTTGCATGAGGTTTCCTCCAGACCACTCTTCATGCTTTTTTCCCCTAGTAACGTTGCTTTGTATCTTTGAATTATACTGAACTCAGCCTTGAACACAAGGGCCCACTGCAAAACCTAAAGAATTACCGACACAGGATGTCATCCCATTCAGGAGGATTTAGTGAAAGACCATAAACTGTCTAGATTATAAAGAACAGAAATCTGTCCCTTCATTCTGGTGGCTGAGCAGTCTAAGACCAAGGAACAAATAGAATCAGTGTCTGGTTGGGACTCAGTTTCTGGTTCATATGCAGCACTGTCCAGTCATAGAAGGCAAGGGAGCTTTATCAATGGGCCGTTTTAATAAGGCGTTAATCCCATTCCTAAGGGGCTCTGCTGTGTGACCTAATCACGTCCCACAGGCTCCTCCCTTCACACTACCACAGTGGAGTTCATGATTTCAGCACATGAATTTTAAGGACTCAAGCACTCATTCCATAAATGTAGGGGTGACCTTGGGAAGTCCTAGCATGTTCTCTTTCTAGCAGCCCTCTTGGTGCATGTCCTGAGCGCACCCTGGTAAGGACCGACACATTAGCAGTACATGCATGGCCACCAGTCAGTAGCTTTACATAGATGGTACCTGGTCAGCTTATATGGATCCTGAATGTATGCATACCTATGCTCAGAGTGGAGGTTTTTCATTTCATTTTCTAATGTTGTCATTAAAAATCCTGGCTCCAAATTGGACTGCCAGGTTTGAGTCTTTTCTTTAGTAGGATCTGGGCAAGTTAGTTAGCTATTGGTAATTATTAGGTAATGGTTGCAATAAAATATGTAAACTTGTTGCCCAGATTAAAAGTGATAAAATAGTAACACTTTCCTCACCATTTATTTTACAGATTTCTAAATTACTTTCTTTTTAAATTGCATTTTATGTTCAAAGGCCTTCTTTTGTAGAGTGCTTAATTATTATCATAACAAGTATTAAAAACAAGCACAAAAGTTATTTTATCTTCCAGAACTCATTATGGAAGCCCTTTCCTTGTCTCTGTAAAATACTTAAACAGGTCAACAGCAAAATCTATATACGCTTCCAGCAAGTAGAACTTCAGCTTTCTATACACAGGTCAACAACAAAAATCCATGTACTCTTCCAGCAAGTAGAACGTCCGCTTTCTATACACAGAGCTTCCTGCTATGGAATAGTCAAGAGGTTTTAGTTTCATGTAAAGCAAACTCTTTTATAATTTTTGATTTCAATTAAGCCTTGCATGCCTTAACAACTTATAATTCTAGCATTAGGAATACTGAGGCAAGGGGATTTTGAGTGATTATAGTGAGATAACTGTCACAAACAAACAAGCAAACATCTTAAGCCTTAATTTATTTTGAAAGATTTATTTTTGGATCATATCCATGTGTATGCAAGTGTAGGTATTCTTGGAGGTCAGAGGCATTGGGCGACCCTGGAGCTTGTTGAAGGAAGTAGTGAGCTGAGAATTGAACTCTCTTCCTCTGCAAGAGAGCTACTGCTCTTGATCCTAACTGCTGAGTCATATCTCTATTTCAACTTAGTTTATTTTTATAAGTAGTAATTTAATAGCAAACAAGTAATAAAAAGATAATGTTTTTCTAGCCATTTATTTTGGACATTTCCAAATTGCTTTCATTTTAGTATGCATTTCATGCTTTAAGGCATTCCTTTATAATCATCTAGTAATTTCATGTTTATTAATACTTTGGGGGAGGGTATATCCAGCCAATTGATATTTAGTGTTATAAAATGCCCAGTTTAACTACATCATTTAACTTTTAGTATTTTAATAGTTTCTAAGTTTTCTTCTGTTTTATGTTATTGTCTTTCTGATAAATTGGAAGGCATATAGAATGAATGGGTCTGTATAGTCTTGCATATCCTGCTAAAGGTTGACTTAAATGTCAGCAGACTGGTTCTTCAAAGACCATCGATACTATTGCACAAACTCCTCCTCCTCTCCGCAGTAATCGCAGTGCTTTGGTTTATTAGCTGGCATCTTCTCTGTTCCTTATAGTCATCTATTTTTATTTTCAAACTGCATGTAATTTTATTTTGATGACACATAGTTTTGACATTTTAATAATTGTTTAAACTTCATAATTTATTTAAATTAATTGCTTGCTGTTAGTGAATCTTTCATATGATAATGGCACTATTTATCTCAGCTCCCTTTTATTTTTAAACCTTGATAGGCTGGGCTGTGAATATATGTTGGGTCAGTAAAAGTACTTGCTGTGCAAACATGACCTGAGTCTGGATCTTTTGTAACTAGTAACATGCTAGATGCACTGGTGACTATCTGTGATGCTAGTGCAGGTAGGTGGGGGATGGGTAGGTCTCTGATGCTTAGTTGCTAGCCAGCCTAGCTGGATTGATGTCTCCGGGTTCAGTGAGAGACCTTACATCAAAAGAGAAGGTGGAGAGTGACCAAGGAAGACTCCTGAGGCCTCCTCTATGCATTTCACACCCTGACGGCACACAGTAACACACACACACACACACACACACATACATGCACACAGGAACATACACACACACAAACACATGCACACACACATACACAAGCACACACACACACACACACACACACACACACATACATGAGTATTTACAGTGTTATAGTCATTGTCAGATTATTTAGACTGACTGAGTTTGCCAGGAAGGATTCATGTTTAGATGAATTTTATAATTTTTTTACATATTTAATATGCCTTTATATTTGGTTTACTAGTTTGGTTTGATATAGACTATTTGGATGGCCTTCACATATCTTTAGGTGTTTTTTTTTTCTGTGTGCATGTACTTGTATGAGAGCTCATGTGTGTGGAAGAATGCATAGACATGGGTGTGTATGTGTGTGTGCATGGAAGCCAACCTAGGATAACTGTGGATGCTGATGATCCTTAGGTTTTAGTGAGCCTGACTTTTTAAGACAGTCTCATACTGGCTGGAGCTTTTGATTCAGGCAAGACTGGCTAGCAAGTTCCTAAGATCTGCCTGTGTCCACCTTCCCAGATCTGGTACACAGCTGTGCAGCACCACCCCTGACTTGTGGGTGGTGGATTCTGAGGGTCAAACTCAGATCCCCACGCCTGCATGGCAAGCACTTTGCTCAGCTTGCCTTGGCTTTGTTTTTCAAGACAGAGTCTCTCTGTGTACCCTGTCAGTACTATGATTTACCTTGTAGACCAGACTGGCCTCAAACTCAGAGCTCTGCTAACCTCTGCCTCCTGAGTGCTGGGATTAAAGGCGTGCACCAGCACTGCCTGGCTCCTGGTTGGTTTTTATTCCTATCCTTGCCTATAATTTGGAGACTCTTCAGTGGATGCTGCTATATCCTTTTTCTCTGTTTAATGACAGCTTCTTATAGCACAATTTATGCTCAAATCTTAAATATTGCCTTAGCTTTTCTAGGCTGTTTCCATCTTGATGATCTGTATTTTAAAAATCTATTTATTTTTATTTTTTATTTTTATTTATTTTTTATTTTTTATTTATTTATTTATTTTTTGAGACAGGGTTTCTCTGTGTAGTCCTGGCTGTTCTGGAACTCACTTTGTAGACCAGGCTGGCCTCGAACTCAGAAATCCACCTGCCTCTGCCTCCCAAGTGCTGGGATTAAAGGCTGCACCACCACCGCCCGGCTTGATGGTCTGTATTAATGCTTGCCACTTTCCCTCTGATTCATGCATGATCTAACTCTCCCTGATCAGTTAGTTTGGATGCCACTCTGTCCAGACTTACAGGATTTTGTGCAACAACTTTTGAGCCTGTAGAAGAAAGGATGATGTTCTGACTCTTTCCCTTCTTCTTCCTCCTCTTCCTTCTCTTCCTCTTCCTTCTCTTCCTCTTCTTTTCCTTCTCTTCCTCTTCTTTTCCTTCTCTTCCTGTTTTTCTGGGCCATCTATTTTTGGATATAGTGTACTCTAAAGTGTGGTTAATAAACCCAGTGAGGAGCCATTAGAGAAAACTAATTTTTCCTTTGCAGGTAGGTATCAATGGCACCTAGCTTCTTGATGAGGGTGGGAGCCTGTGTCCATTCCTTCCTGTCAGTGATGAGACCTCATCTGGCTTGATTATGTGTAGGTCTTATGTGTGCATCAGTCCTGATGTGTCTTGAAGTCAGTTTCCTTAGAGTAATTTGGATTTTGCAATCTTTCTGTCTTCTCTTCCACATAGTTCTCTGAGCCCAGAGGAGAGAGATTTGATGAAGACATTTTACTTAGGACTGAGTGTTCTTGTACATTCTCCACTTGTGGGTTTCTTCATTAGTTTCTACTTATTGCAATAAGGTCTCTGATGATGGTCAAGACAATGATCTATGAGTATAGAAGAATATGTTACGAGTAATTTTACTGAAGGCTTAAATACTATACCCATTGAAGAACCAATGTTTACCACTTTCCATGTGGCCAATAACCTGATACTAAATAGGCCAAGGACCTAGGGAAAACCCAAATACTACTATTCTGCTAAGTGAATGTATCAATAAAAATTTTATAATTCCATTTTCAACAGCTGGATAATATTCCATCATGTAATGTAACACATTTTCATTATCCTTGAATTTAGCTTTTATATTCATTCGTTAGTTGATAGACTAGGCTGTTTCCAATTTTTGGCAGCGATGAACATTGATGAGCAAGTGTCTCTGTGGTAGGATGTAAGGTTCATTGGGTAGATGCCCAGGAGTGGTGTAGCTGGATGGTGAGTGGTGTATCACTCTGGTGAGTGACAGATCTACTCCCAGATTCCCGAGCAGCTGCCACACTGACTTCCATATTGGCTCTACTAAGTGAGTCCTTATATTTTGACCATTTCTTGAAGTTAGTAGTAAAAGGTTATTATTTGCAGTCCTGCTAATATATTTTTGGTGTATATTTGGTTTGTGAAGGAAATTTTTAAAGCCTGGATCTGCACTGCCATTGTTTTCCTTTGGAAGTGGCCTTACTTTAAGATGTTAAAGTCTATTTTTCTAAATAGATGAGATCAAGTGTATTCCAAATGGTGGAAATCAAACTCTTGGCTTTTAATCACTGAGCAAACTCCCCAGCACAACACTATTTTAAGTAGAAATTCAATATGTTGATTTTTCAATATGGGGTATTGAACAGAAGGTCTTATGCAAATCAAAAATGCTCTACCACTGAGCGACATCCCCAGTCCTCAAGATGGTGATTTTAAGGAGTCTTCTGTTGCTTGTATATTTTTCTTAGCTTATGAAAGGAAAATATTGGAAAGTAGAATAAGACACCCACATTATTAGTAAGAGAGGAAATAAATTTTTTTGAACATTTACTAACTGCTAGTGAGTGAGGCAGGCAACTACCTGCATGAATTTCTGACAGAAGCCATGTTGGAAATGCTATGGCAAGCAAGTGAGTTTCCTGGAGATGGCCGACCATTTTTGCATGGCTGTGATGGGTGCACTCTGGAGAGGCACAGCTCCAGAGACTTCATCCCAGGACTGCTCCTGCTCTTGATATACCGTTCCTATCACTATCACATAGTCTAATGTTTCCGGCATATCAGACCACACTATTGGGCAAATGTCCTGCAGATCAACATAAAGATTAACTTTCATGAATTAATGCTGTTTAGATGAATTAATGACTTGATACAATTCCTGGTTTGATTTAGATAATTTTAAGAAGAAAGTTTAAGTAGATGGCTTTAGTTGTTTTGCCAGAAAGATGTAATAAAATTAGAATCAAGAATAGAATGTGCTCCCTCCTCATAGGACAGTAAGCAAAGGCTGTATAATAAGGAATATATTGAGCTTTCATAAATTGTACTAAGGAGAGTAATAGGCTTGAGACAAATTTGTGATCAAGGAAAAACTTTCATTATAGGTCAGGTCCAAGGATGAGGCTACAGCTGTGTACCATGATAAAGTAAGACCATGTGAAACTGTTGCTTTAAACTTATAATGAGCTTATAGAATGAAACACTGCTTTAACTTACTATGGTCATCCTTCTCTAACTGTTTTATTTTATTTTATTTTTAATTTATTTTTTACACTCCATATTCCACTCCCTGCCCCACATCTACCATCCGACTACTCCATATCCCACACCTCCACCCCTTCCTGTCTCCACATGAATGTCCCCATCCCCCATCCCACTTGACCTCTAAACTCCCTGGGGCCTCCAGTCTCTTGAGAGTTAGGTGCATCATCTCTGAATGAACAAAGATCCAGAAGTCCTCTACTGTATGTGTGTTGGGGGCCTTATATCAGCTGGTGTATGCTGTCTGTTTGTTGGCCCAGTGTTTAAGAGATCTCGGGGGTCCAGATTAATTGAGGCTGCTAGTCCTACTACAGGATCACCCTTCTTCTCAGCTTAAGCCTTCCCTAATTCAACCACAGGGGTCAGCTGCTTCTGTTCGTTGGTCGGGTGCAAATATTTGTATCTGACTTTTTCAGCTGCTTGTTGAGTCTTCCGTAGGGCAGTCATGATAGATACCTTTTTGTGAGTGCGCCATAGCCTCAGTAATAGTGTCAGGCCTTGGTACCTCCCCTTGAGCTATATCCCACTTTGGGCCTGTCACTGGACCTTCTTTTCCTCAGGGTCCTCTCCATTTCCACTCCTGTAATTCTTTCAGACAGGAACAATTATGGGTCAGAGATGTGACTGTGGGATGGCAACCCCATCCCTCACTTGATGTCCTGTTTTCCTGCTGGAGGTAGGCTCTGTAAGTTCCCTCTCCCTACTGTTGGGCATTTCATCTAATGTCCCTCCCTTTGAATCCTGGGAGTCTCTCACCTCCCAGATCTCTGGTGCATTCTGAGGGTCCCCGCCAACATCTTATTTCCTGAGGTTGCCTGTTTCCATTCTTTCTGCTGGCCCTTAGGGCTTCAGTCCTTTTCCCTCACCCAATACCAGATCAGGTTCACCTCTCCTCCCACTCCCCCACCCCATCCACTTTCCCTCCCAGGTCCCTCCCTCCCTTCTTGCTTGTGATTGTTCTCTTCTCCTTCTCAAGTGGGACTGAGGCATCCTCACTTGGACACTTCAGCTTGTTGAACTTTCTGAGTTCTGTGGACTGTACCTTGAGTATTATGAACAGTTTTTTTTTTTTTTTTTTTGCTAACATCCACTTATTAGTGATTACATATCATGCATGTCCTTTGGGTCTGAGTTACCTCACTCAGGATGATATTTTCTAGTTCCATCCATTTCCCTGCAAAACTCCAGATGTCCTTGTTCTTAATAGCTGAGTAGTTCTCCATTGTGTATTGAAGACCCAGAAATAAAACCACACACTTAGGATCACTTGATCTTTGACAAAGACGCCAAAAATATACAATGGTATAAAGAAAGAATCTTCAATAAATGGTGGTGGTCTAACTGGCTGTCTGTATGTAGAAGAATGAAAATAGACCCATATTATTCACCTTGTACAAAGCTCAAATCCAAGTGGATCAAGGTCCTCAACATAAAGCCAGATACACTGAATCTAAAAGAAGAGTGGGAAATATCCTTGAACTCATTGGTACAGGGGGAAATTTCCTAAACAGAATTCCAGTGACTCAGGTGCTAAGATCAAGAATTGATAAATGGGACCTCATGAAACTACAAAGCTTCTGTAAGGCAAAGGACATAGTCAATAAGACAAATCAGCAACCTATAGATTGGGGAAAAAAATCTTCACTAACCACACATCCAATAGAGGGCTAATATCCAAAATATATGAAGAACTCAAGAAGTTAATCATAAAAAAAACCAAAACCAAACAACCCAATCAAAAAAATAGGGTATAGAACTAAACAGAGAATTCACAACTGAGGAATCTTGAATGGGTGAGAAGCACTTAAAGAAATGTTCAAAGTCCTTACTGATCAGAGAATTGCAAATCAAAATGACCCTGAGATTCCACCTTACACCAATCAGAATGGCTAAGACCAAAACCTCAGTTGGCAACACATTTTGGAGAGGATGTGGAGAAGGAGGAACACTCCTCCATTGCTGGTGGGATTGCAAACTGGTACAGCCACTCTGGAAATCAATCTGGAGGTTCCTCAGAAAATTGGAAATAGATCTACCTGAAGACCCACCTATACCACTCTTGGGAATATACCCAAAAGATGCCCCACCATGTCACAGGGGCACATGTTCCACTATGTTCATAGCGACCTTATTTGTGATAGACAGAAGCTGGAAGCAACCTAGATGTCCCACAACAGAAGAATGGATACAGAAAATGCGGTTCATTTACACAATGGAATACTACTCAGCTATTAATAATGAGGATATCCTGAGTTTTGCAGACAAATGGATGGAACTAGTAAATATCAGAGAGAGTTACCTCACTAAGGATGATATTTTCTAGTTCCATCCATTTTCCTTAAAAAAAATCAGTATGTCCTCAGTCTTAATAGCTGAGTACTATTACATAAATCTTAAATACAACTACATAAGTATGTATGCACACACACACACACACATAGAGAGAGAGTTATATATGTATGTGTGTATATATGGTAGATGGAGGAGACCACCAATAGCCATACTTTATTTCTTTTCTGAGTCTTTTTATACCTGCTTAGATCAAAGTTTCTTATAAAATTACCTCATAAATAAAATGTTACACAAAAGAAGAGTTAAAGAAGCACATTTTCTGTATATCAGTATGCATGTGCACTCATGAAACTGATGCCAGGTCGTCGGGGGGGGGGGAGGGAGAGACAGAGACAGAGAGAGACAGAAAGAGAGACAGTGAGAGAGAGAGAGAGAGACAGACAGAGACAGACAGAGAGCACTTTCTTCCTTCTTTTCTTTTCTTTTTTCTCTGGCTCACAAAGAATTAACAAACTCCAAGCCTCTCACCTTGCTAGGACCCTTGAGCCAAAGAGAAAAGAATAACTAAGCCTTTTTTTTTTTTTTATCTCTTACTGCTATCAGCAGTAGTTAAATTTCCAGAAGCCTGTAGCTTTTGGTCCCAGAATAGCAAGACAAAGCTAAATGGCCAAAAGTAAACATCTTTTGGTCCCAGTTGCCAAATCCATACCCCTTTTTGCTGCCTTTCTGGGGGGGGGGAGCTTGCTGGGCTAGCTCTAGGCCAATTCCCTTAATTCTTTCAACCTTTAGTGTCCTCGTTTGAATGGCAAGAAGCCCATCATGAGTAAACTACACCCATTAACCGTTCTTACAGAACCAGTGAGCAGATTCAATCACAGGACTGTTTGATTTAAGAGAGGTTTGTCTGTGTATCTTACTGTCTCATAAAATGTGATTAAAAGTAAATACTAATTCTCAGAAATGAAAATGAATAGGGAGAGACGAAGACTTATGTCTACTGAATAACCCCCCCCTTTATTTTGTGGCTACAAAAATCTTGACAAGCTCTGAGATTTTTCCCAGAAGAATTTGTTGAAGTTTCCCTGGCTTCAGTTTTATCCACAGACCTTGAAAACTAAACCTTGAGCATGATTTCTCTCTTCCAGGACAAACTGCAGCACTTCTGATTTCCTCTGAGCACTTTTCCTTTCCAATCTAGTAGTAACGGCAGGCCTTAGCTCAATGCCCCTGCTGTCGCTTTGGATAAACATATGAAGATTTTTCAGTGGTAGCAACTCTCCACTCTAAGAACCAAATTTGTTCCTGCTTCGTGATATACTGTGGATTCCATAAATTTACTGGAAAATGATTTTCTGAGTTAGTAAGTACTAAGGGTTTTGACTCAGCATACTCTTTGGTTTTGCAAGGACAATTTTAATATAACCAGCAAGCAATGCTTTTCTTTGTTTGCCAGTGCTTTAAGAGACTCTCTTCATCCAGGAGAAGCATTGTCTTCGTAAAAGAACTCAAATCACCCATGAGTGTGAGCCTTTGGCTATTCATTCCTGATGTTGTTGTGAAGTCATTTTGTTTTTATAGACTGTGGCCCCTGCCTCTCAAATACTATTTTAAAGGACTGATGTCACTGTTGGGAAGGCATTTTGAAGTTAGGGACTGTATCTTCTTTGCCTTTGAGTCTTTGCAACTGAATTCAAGACCTGGGTATGGAGTCTGTGCCCCATGGTCATGAACCATCCTTTGGGCTGCTATTTATTGTTTACAGAAGCTATATCTGAGTAAACTTGGCATGCTCAATGGCGAGTTTGCCCTTCCCCAGCTCCTTGTGCAGCATCCTAGTTGTACAGTGATGGATGTTTAAGCACTTATGTAAACATGACAGAACATCGTGGCAACCAGTCATTGGGAAACCCAATTCAGCTCTCATTCTGTAGCAAAACATTGCTGTTTGGACACTTGCTTCCTGCTGCTTTCAAAACCGAAGCTTTGCTGTGTCGTCCAGTGTGGCAAGTGTAGGATATTGGCTTTTGCACGTGCTTCTGTCTATGTGCATGCACACATGCATTTCCACCCAAGTCAGATCAAGAAAATCAGAACAAGGATGGCAAGGAAACCATTCATAATGCTACACAATAAAATCACCCTCAAGGAGCTGACAGTCCATAACAGGAAAGTTACTTGTGGACAGACACTCTTACTAGGAAAATTGTTCAATTTTACAAAAGTGTAGTTTTATATACAGAGACCCTGGAAGCTTAGGAATACTGGTGGAAATACCAGGAGTCTAAAATAAAAAAAAATTTTTTTTAAGAATCTAAGATGCAAGCATAGTCTATATTAGCTAGCAACCCAGTAGCCAGTTATCAAATTCTCTGTACAAGCCACGCTTTCTTCTTCATTTCACTTACCCAGGAAGTGATGTTGGTGAGGGGATTCCTCATTCCTCCCTGTTCTTCAGAAATAACAAGAGTGTGGGTGTAGGTCAGATGTCATATACATAAAACAGACTTGTTACATGCTGTAGCAACTGGGGATTCCTCTTCAACTGTCAGTGTGGCAGATCAAAACATTTGTGTTGTGTGTGTGTCTGTGTGTGTGTCTGTGTGTGTGTTTGTTTCTGTGTGTGTCTGTGTGTGTGTCTGTGTGTGTGTTTCTGTGTGTGTCTGTGTGTGTGTCTGTGTGTGTGTTTGTGTATGTACTTGCAGATACCAGAAGAGAGTAAGATTCACTGGAGCAGAAGTCACAGGTAGCTGTGTGCCACCTGATATAGGTACTGTGAACCAAACACCAGTCCTCTGAAAGACTACTGAGCCACCTCTCAAGACCCCTAGACAATTTTTGTATTATCCAAATTCAAGAAAAATTTCAGCAATATAGAATGTTTAATTATTATTTGGAACTGGATAACTTGATGTCCAAATTATTTCCTTCTTACCTATGCTTTCAAACGGCATTTGGATCTCATAGTCTGTGTAAAAGTGATAAAGAATACACCATCAAGTTCACAAATATAGTGAGTTCTGTGGTTACTAAAGTACATTTGATAGAACCTAGTGGGGAAATTCCCACTCAATTCTCGATTCGGCGTGCACCCAAAAAAATCATGAAGGACCATCTTGATGTAATTACATGAGGTAGTTTAATGACGGAGCTCCGGACTGACATGCATCCCACCCAGGAGATAACGGATGTCGGCCATGAGGCTTGAAAGCTAGGGGTTTTTATGGGGTAAGGGGCTTAGGAGTGTGGAATTCAGCATAGCGACACACTATTGGCTTATTCAAACATCAGCAGAAAAATTACATGTACATGCAGGGTGTCAAAGTTCTGTGAGTTGTTGACTCAGTTCAGATAGCCCTGTTAGGTCCTCACATTCCTCTTTATCTTTAAGGTTACGCTGTTCCCAGGAATGTTTTAACTATGGGGCATACCCAGGTTTGTTTTTCTTTATTCTCAGCCCCAGGCAGCCTCTAGGCTCACAAACAACCAGCAATTTCTAAGTTCTTTATATGACTTACAGGTCTTGAAATTTCATCTTTCTTTCACATTGATCAAGGAAATTCAATAAAATATAATTACATTGCCAGGTGGTAGTGGCTCATGCCTTTAATCCTAATACTCAGAAGGCAGAGACAGGAGAATGTTTGCGTTTCAGGCCATCCTGGTCTACAGAGTGAGTTCCAGAGCAGCCAGGGCTACACAGAAAAGCCTGTCTCAAAAACAAATAAACAAAAAAACTATATACATTGGACTTATGGTAGATCAGTGTGTGAATGTGTGTGTGTGTGTGTGTGTGTGTGTGCCCGCCCACATGTGCGTTCTTTTTCTCTGGAGAATCTTGATTAACACAGAGCAATGACACTTGAGTAGTGTGTTCTGAGCAGAGAAAATTAGCTGAAAGCATGGTTAGAATGAATGGATTGTCTTGTTCCCCTCTCCCATATTTAATCTTTTCTCCTTGATGGGGAGCTGGCATAGGACTGGGGAGAAAGGATAATACATAAGTTCTAGTGCAGATAGACCCTGAAAGAGAGTATCCTTTAATCCTTAGGGTTTGAAAGTCATCATATATTAGCTTCATGTGTAAAACTGGTCATCTTGTCAAGTGATTTCTCCTGCTTTTTAGGAAGGCTTTTAAAGGCCAAGGCAGTTCTATGGATATTCACGACATTGAGTCTCTAGCTTGATCTTTACAAGTTTCAGGTTTCTGTGCTGGCAGATAAGGCAATGTACGGAACTTCCTCAATGAGGAAGCAAAATCAGTCTGTGCTGTTAGAAGTCAGGGCAGTCATGATCCCTTTAATATTAGAAATGGGCATGAACAGAGCCTTTCTGGGGATGGAAAACATCATCTTTTGGAATCTGAGCATTGCTGTATGGCTATACCCAGGATGTAAAGAAGGAGTAGTTGACCAGTATACTATGGGCCGTTTAGTTTATGATATGTTTCAATAAAGGATTTTTACAGCACATATACCCTGTTTTGTAAATGCTTTTAAAATCCATAGAGTATGGATATAAAAGATAAATAAACCAAATTAATTCACTGCAGTGCTTTTCTTCAGCAGTCACCATCAGAGCATTGGGTTCCCATTAACAGCAAACAAAGAGCGGCGCTAAAGTATCGGCAAATGGGGGACAGACGTTTCCACCCAGGAATGGATTTTGAGCAAACTTTCTGGGGCCAAGGCTTTAGATCCTTGGTACTGTGCCTGTGCACATCTCAAGAGCTCAGGGAGGCCAAAGGCTCTGCTTGTGAAAGTGCTCTTTGGTAACCATTAGACCCCGGAGGCGAAGCCAGGTGAAAGCCCTGGCAAATCATCTTTTAAAAGTATATTTGATGCTTTACACATCCTAGTCAGAAATGGAATAATTTAGTGCCGTAATAAAGCATTGGGACTACCTTTCTTTTGTGAGCCACAAACCCTGTGCCAATTACCTTTTTTCCCCACATTACTGAAAAGAGGAGGGATTGAGTTTTCACACAGGGAACCTCCATGCAGACAATGAAAGATGCATTCCCTGCTGATGCCCTTTGACGCATTTAAAGTCCCAGAATCTTACATGGATGATGCTTTGTTGAGTTCCCGAGCACCTGAAGGGCATAGTTACTGAGGAAGTGTGGGTCACTAGAGTTGGGTGTCAGCTTATGTCACTTTTCTCTTTTGGTAACTTATATTCCTGACTATTCTTTTTCCTCTCCTGTGTAAATATAAACCATCACACCACGCTATTCCTGATTTCTTTGAAATGAAAATCCTTGCAAGACTGTTCACAAATATATCAGTGGCCATTTCAGGGCTAGCAGAGAAACAGGCTCTCCCTCAAAGCTCCCTTTGCATTGATTGAAGCAGGTGTTCTCTTTGAGTCATCCAGGCAATTCCCTTCTGAGAACCCCAGATAAGTGGTCCAGATTGCCTCTAAGAGGAAAACTCACCGAAGCGTACTTACTTTTCATCAGGATGACACAAATAACAAAAGGCCGGGATCGGTGGAGCACGTTGTAGGCTGTTTAATCAACATCATTCTAAAAAGCTGATGTAGAATTCCTTCCTTCAAGAAGAATTGTATAGTAAATTAGACATATTTTCTAAACACTAAATTGTCTTTCTTCTCATTTACATTTGGCTAAGAAAAGCTGACGGGCAGGGGCGTGTTTGCACCTGCTGCTTTCAACGTCAGTGCAGGTTTTCTCTTGAGCAGCTTCCTGGGTTATAGTCACATGGGATGCACCCCGACTGTCTCTTTCATTGTAAGATACACTTCGTGAGAATTGCTCTCTATAAACGATGCAGTCAGATCTTTACTATAGCTGATCCCTTCCCACTCCACCCTGCCACCAGATCTGAATGTCCTCAGAGCAATAGAATATTAGTATGGACAGAGAGTATGAAGGTTTGCCCTAGGATGAGACATTGTTTAGCACAGTGTGAGAAATCCCAGTCACTGGAACTTTTGTAACACTTCTTTCTACTTAACCAGTTCAGCAGCAAATTCTAGAATGGAGATTCTTCAGCAGGCCCTATGGAAAATCTGAGTCTCCTAGAATGAAGTTGCCCTCAAGTTCAACCACTGCTTAGATGGCAGAGTGTGCTTAAAAGTCTGTGCCTTGCCTTATTCATTAGGGCAATAACTGCTATGCTGTAAGAATCAAAGAGCAGAGCAAAAACATCTCTACTGCCCGTGTACTTAGTAATAAGTGAATAAAGTATTTTTGAGGCAGCCCATGTAAACCACTGCAAAGAAAGCACCCTGCAAACTAGAACATTTTAAATAATATCTCTTATTTATCCTTTGACAGTCTCATACGTGTCTACCACATATCTTGATTATACCAACACCAGTTGGCCCTAGACTCCCCAAATACCTGCTTCCACTTTCATGTCTTTCTGTCTGTGTTTATGTCTGACTTTCTCTGTTTCTCTGTTTCTGTTTTCCTGTCTGTCTGCCCACCTGTCTGTCTGTCTCTTTTTGTAAACCACTGAGTAGAAATAGTGGGATTTTGCTGGGTTGGTCTTGTGCAGGTTTCATGAGGCTAACCACAGCTGCGGCTTTAGTGACCTCGTGAATGCAGTGGCCGTGCTGTGTCCAGAAGACAGCGCCCTCCCCATCTGCTGGCACTATGTGTTCTTTCTGTTGCTGAAATTTCAGCAAGGTTGGTATAGAGTAAGATTCTTAGCTCAAGTTGAGAACTTTGACCCACCTTCTCCTTTACAGCTTTTTGTCTTTTTTTCTTAATTAGAGGCATCTCTGTGCTGCTCACTGTCTATCTTACTAGCATGTATCATACACAGCCTGCTACTATCACTCCATAGTTGATTTCCTCTGTGCTTAAACACCTTACCATAGTTTCTTTCCTCCTACAGCTAAGTTGATAGAGTAGAAATACACAGTCATCAAATAAAACTGGTCTTGATGATTAAGTCACTATGGGGTAGGGTTTTCTAGTAATTATACCTCAAAGGTGGAGATCAACACTTTTCTTTTTAAATGAGTAAATAGGACATGCTTTAGGCTTTTTGAACCATGTGGTTTCAATAGCAACTATTCAAACATGTTATGGCTGTAGAAAATTTAGTATAGACGATGTACATGCAAACAACTGAGTGTGGCTGTTTCCCAATAAAAGACAGAGATGTATCATAATATACTTGAGCTTAAAGAAGGCAGGCAGTCATGTGATCTAGCTTTCCCCAGACAATGCATGCTATCACCCTATAATCAAATGGCCATATGGTCACATATCATTTTGGAGTGGTTCACTAAATATTAACAAATTAAGGGTCATGACCATTTTCAGGGGAACTATCAATAATATGATTAGTGATACTGCTTTAATAGTGCTTGGTAGGTGTGATGGTTTATAAATTCTTGGGCCAGGGAGTGGCACCATTTGGAGGTGTGGCCTTGTTGGAATAGGTGTGTCACTATGGGTGTGGGCTTAAGATCCTCACCCTAGTTGCTTGGAGGTCAGTCTTCCACTAGCAGTCTTTGGATGAAGATGTAGAACTCTCAGCTCTGCCTGCTCCATGCCTGCCTGGATGCTGCCATGCTCCCACCTTGATGACAATGGACTGAACCTCTGAACCTGTAAGCCAGCCCCAATTAAATGTTGTTTTTATAAGACTTGCCTTGGTCATGGTGTCTGTTCACAGCAGTAACACCCTAACTAAGACAGTAGGTCTCTAGAACTAGTCTATTTTATCTATATTCTTTCTCTTAAATTCACAACACTATTGAGTACTTAGTACCAAGAATCCCAGTCTATAGGTGATGACACCAAGACACAGCTAAGTTAAAGAACCAGTACGAGGAGACAGAAGTAATGGAGCTAGACTCCAAGTTGGCTACTTCCTTCTCACCTCTAGGAATCATCTTGATACCTGTATGAGACAGCAGGAGAGCTGAGAAGGTATTACTTCCCAGTCTTCTCCATGCGTTCCTTAGAAACAAGAGGCCCAGAGAGATACAAGTGATGGTGCAAAGGTCACACAGTCATTGGTAACTGAGATAAACAGGTTTAAAAATTTTTTTAAAAAAAATTTATTTATTTTAAGTATGTGAGTACACTGTAGCTATGTTCAGACATATCAGAAGAGGGCACCAAATCCCATTATAGATGGTTGTGAGCCACCATGTGGTTGCTGGGAATTGAACTCAGGATCTCTGGAAGAGCAGCAGCCAGTGCTCCCAACTGCTGAGCCATCTCTCCAGCCTGATAAACAGGTCTTAATGTCAATGAAATCACCACTGGGAAGGCCTGGAAGCGGAAGCCATGCTTAGCAGTCACAAAATCAAAATCCGTTTAAAATGCATAATAACATTTAACTTTTTAAAATTTGATTTTTATAGTCAATTTCACTTCAGTTCGATAAATACACAGTTGGAATTTTCCAAGGTGGAGTTATTTTTATTCTTGCCATCCTGGGAGACTGTGACTTGAAAGTCGCAGAGTATGTAAGAGTCACTCAGGGGTGATTAGAAGGAAGGATGCTGAGTGAGCCCTCACCAGCTCAGAGATCTGATAATTTCATCAAGGATCTAGCAGAATCATGAGAACAGAACCCTCAGGAGAGATTAGTATGTAGCCCAGGCTGTGATCACTACCCTGGAATCTCATTTAACTTTGCAAGCTGAAATAGCCACATGTATTAACAGCTTGAATTTAAAATACCATATGGCATGAAATAAAACTTAGACGTACTGTCCATGGGTTACAGTAATAAAGATATGACCATATTCCAAGTAAGAATGGGCCTTTATTGTTGTAGATGAACTGTACTGAGGGTCGTAATATTCAAGCAGTTCTGTTTGAATGCAACTTTTGGATTGACGTGCATAGCTGTAGTACTAAACTGACCAAGGCTGGGGGATTGTGATGAATGACTATGAATGTTTGTGGCTCAGCCATACAGGCTGTTTTTTTACCTTTCTGTGGCTGTCACCCTGGAAGGGACTGACAGGGGAGGGGATGAACATTTCACAGGATTAGGATTTGCCACCGTTCTCCACCTACCCACAAATATATAATTACTTATAATAGAAGTCCTTAGAAATGCACTAGTGTATAGTAGAAGAATTTAGGATAGAAATAGCTTATCTAGGAGAACAAGTAGAATACAAATTACTGGGGACTCCAGACAGTATAATTACTACTATTAAATTTGAAATTTGAGTTTTCTAGCAGTGAGAGCAAAAAGGGAAACATGTTGGGTTTTGTTGTTCTATACTCTGGGTAAAACCAGCTTTCACATTTGTCTGCAGAGAAAATTGTTATTTTGAACAGTTAAACCAATAGTTTAACACCTATGTTCTTGGGATAATACAGCTGAAAATAACTTCAACAGAGCTTTACAAAAGTTGTAGCAGTGTTAAGGTCCTGGTGTGAGTTGAATGAATCATAGGCTGATTGTTCATTTCGTTATTTCTTCATTACCTTTGCTTTTAAGGTGAATAAAATGGTTGCATTATTAATTTCTGGTGATGTGGCAATAAATATGATATGTCTTATTCTGGGGGAAGTTCACCACCATGCCAAGAAAACCAGTGATTGACAGTTGAGGGGTAGGAGTCTGATCCAAGAACGTGTAATTGATTGTACTGACTTTCAACAAAGGGATGCATGAGTTGCTGTGGAATAGAGGAAGGAGTTCAGGGAACTGATGGGGACATGCCATCCGGTCAGTGTCATCAAACACAGGAGCACTGCAAGTGTAATCCAAGAAGAGCGGCAGAAGAGACAGAGAGAGAGAAAGAGAGAGAGAGAGAGAGAGAGAGAGAGAGAGAGAGAGAGAGAGAGAGAGAGAGAGAGATGCATGCCAGCACATTTGCTCCCCTGAATTAGATGGAAGGCTCACGTGGTGGCATAGGATCAGAAAAATCCATAGATGTTAGATTTGAGGGAGTTATACAAACAATTGTGACGTCATATGAAAGCAATGAATAGTCACCTCAATGTGTTTGGCTGGGTACTTGTATGGTTTGTGTTTTACAGAGAACATACCAATACACTGTGGGAGGAAAGTAGATCAGGAGATCATCTGTCTAGAAGGCCATTAGTGTATTTTTTTTTCACTACTAAGGATCTGAAGGAAAGCCATGACATTGAAGATTAGCAGGAGTCATAGCCATAGAGGAGAATGACCTGTGGGTCTTGTTTAATGGTTACAGGAAGAAAAAGTGGAAGGAACCAATTGAAAGTCCTTGCTGAGGTTCATGGAGCCAGTAACAATAGAGACAACTGTAGGTAGAGAGCAATCAGTGTAAGCTGGTGAAGATGCGCTCACTAAATGCTGAAGGTTATCCAGTGGACACTTCTCAGAGTTGAGATCTGAGCTGAAGGCAATAGTTATTCAATTTACCAGAATGTAGATGGCAGCTAGAATATGCCATGAGGTGTCTGGGAATTGAAGAAAAGTCAAGAGTTTGGAACTCTGAGAAACCTTCACTCTTACAAGGTTTGTGGAGAACAGAGGAGATGTAAGTGTGATAAAAACAAGGAATGCAGAATGACAGAAGTTATCAGTGGGGTGTGTGTCAATGCCCAGTGATGTAATTTGGGACAGAGAAAGTTTGTGTCTCTGTGATGTAGCATCGATGACAGGTAGACATCGGGTTTCTGGCTCCTCTGGCTACTGCATCGAGGTTTCTTATGAAATGCTTGTGAATTGGACTTGGCAGATGCTGGGTCTCTGACTAGTCCTCTGAGGTTTCTTATGACATGCCAATGATAGTTTCTATTGCTTGGAGGACAGGTGATTTACATATTACATATGTTTCAGAAGTTCGAGATCCAGATGTCTCCATCTTAGAAGATATCTTCACACACTTGAACCCAGCAGTGAGTACAAAATACCACCCCCCAAAATCTTGAAAATAAGCTCTTGTATAAAGTAGAGATGATGGTGTCCTGGGCTGTGAAACATGGAAGAGATTTTAGTTTACAAAACTTTGAGGCCTGTTTTCATTTATGAATTACTTATGCTCAGTAGAATGATTTCAAAGAAAAGTGTGTCCTGAAGGTCTCACTATAGTGAATTTAGCAGAAATGGGGGCACCTTGTTAGTAGAAGGTAAATTATAGTACCACAGTGACGTTGCCACTGTTAATCTTTCCTTTAGTTATCGCATACAGTCACTCTGTGGGTTCCAAGGTTGCTTTTGCTGACATCCATCTCGAGTACATCCATGTCCTCTCTACACACTAACTGTATTCCACGTGTGGTAGTTGGAATCTGCTTAGCCCATGGTAAAGCGGCACTGTTATGAGGTGTGGTCTTATTGGGAAGGTGTGGTTTTGTTAAAGGAAGTGTGTCACTGTGTAGGCAGGCTTTGAGTTCTTCTATGCTCAGGCTTCACCATGTGTGAAATCTAGTCTCCTCCTGACTGCTTTTGGATCAAGATGTAGAACTCTCAGCTCCATCATCAAGTCTACCTGTGCCATGAGATGCTTCTTATCATGATTATAATGGACTGAACCTCAGAACCAGTAATCCAGCCCCCATTAAATGTTTTTCTTGATAAAAGTTGCCTTGATTATGGAATCTCTTTGCAGCAATAAAACCCTAACGAAGACACCACAACATCCCATCCCAAGCTTGTTTCTTTTCTCTAATATCAACCATATTTACTGGATCATCCATTTTCCTCCTGTAGCCAGTCAAATCTAAGCCACGATTCTACTTAAAGGTCCTTCATTGATTCTTAACTGCCTTATATTGCTATATAGATTTCTAGAACATCAAGATACTACCACGTTATTCTTTCAGCCTGTCTCATCTGCTATTATGTCCTCTATGTCTCCAGATATTTCAGTTCTTTGAGTGTGCCTTGTTCTTTGCCTGTCCTGTTCCTTTCCCCATGTCAGTTCTATTATCACTCTTTAAAATGAGTCCTTCCCACGTGTTCTATCATCTGGTTTCCAGAAAACTCACCTCAGTGAAGAGTGAGTTGAAACAGAAGAGTTCACAGTCCCTCAGTCTCAGCTGAAAGTTAGGCCTATCAGCTAACAGTGTTCAGTCCAGTAGTTTATTCTTTCCATGCTTTGAGCCTTCCACACTTAGACTTGACTTGCACTCTATCCTAACATGTTGTAGTTGTAAAGAAGACAACAATTGTACTTCCTTAAAATCAGCCACAGAGAGCACCGTGCGTCTGTCCTACAAGTCTGGTGTTTCGCCTTTCTGGATGTGAAGAAGTCTATGGTACTGATTTGTTTTGAGTGTTGTAAACCAGTACATGCCAAGCCCCTCTTCCTTGCTCACAGGTGGTCGGTCATTTTCTGTGTCATCACATTCTCGTCTCTTAGTGTCTGTATGGACACTGGTCATATGGTGTTAGGGTTTCCATGGGTGACCTTGTGTAACTCGATTGCTTCTGTGGAGAACCTACCTTCAATAAGGTCACAATTTCAGAAATTGAATCAAGAATACAGCCTGAGAATTTTGGGTAAAAGTATAGGTCTAGTTTCAAAATACTCTAACCAAAAGTAACCTGATAGGACAGGGATTATTGGCTTATACTTTCAGGTCATGCCCATAATTGAGGAAGATTAGGGCAGGAACTTGAAGCAGAACCTAAAAAGCAGTGGTTCTCACCTTTCTAATGCTGTGAACTTCATGTTGTGGTGTGCCCCCATCTGTAAAATTATTTTCATTGCTGCATCATACTCAAAATTTTGCTGCTGATATGTAAGATGTCTGACATACAATCTCTTGAAAAGGTCATTCAGTCCCCAAAGGGTTCGTGACCCACACACAGGCTGAGAACCACTGCTTAGATGGCTTACTCTCTGACTTGTTCACAGGCGCATGCTCAGCTAGCTTGTTTATGTAGATACACCTAGGAATGCCACTTTCCACAGTGGGCTGGGACCTCTCTATCTGTCTTCTATTAAGACAGTCCTTTGCAGACATGGCTACAGGCCAATCTGATATTTGCAATCTCTCAACTTGTACTTCTTCTGATACTATTGATGGTTTTTTGTTGTACGAAGTTGACAGCAGAAGCCAATTAGAACAAGTATCTCTCAGTAATAGGGCTCCACATTGATTTAATTACATGATACTTACTAACATTAAAAATGGAAAGAACATTAGGTGAGAGTTTTTTTCATACAATATCTTTATTAGTTATGATTCTGTTGCTGTGATAAAGCAGCATGCCTAGGGCAACTTATAGAAAAAAGGAGAATATTCGGATTTATCTGTCTATAGTGTTAAAGTCCATTATTAGCAGAGACAGTAGGGACAGCATGACAGCAAGTAGCTGGCTTGGTGCCAGGAGCATAGACTAGAACAAACTGGATATGAATGCTTTAGTCTTGAAGCTCACCTTCAGTGTCATGCTTCATCCAGCTAGACCACACTGCTAAACTTCTCCAAACAGCATTACTGACTGGGAGCCAAGTGCTCAAATGTCAGAAACTATGGAGAATATTTCTTATGTGAACTACCACAGCCTATATAAACTATATAACACTGTAACTGTGTGCCTTTCTACCTGTGCCCCAGTTCCCAGATAACGACTCAGAGGCTGACTATTGATTAACACATGCCTAGGCATAAAGGTAGGCTTGGTCCATGACTAGCTTATAACTCAGTTATTCTATGTCTGTCTCATGGCTGGTTACCTCTGCCTAGTTTCAGATGTTCAGTCTGGGTGGCAAATCTTCCTATATCTCACTATTTCTCAGAGTTTCCCTCTCTCTCTCTCTCTCTCTCTCTCTCTCTCTCTCTCTCTCTCTCTCTCTCTCTCATGTTCCATCTTCTTAGTTTACTGGCCATCAGATAGATGTTTATTGCCAGGTGATGCTCCCACACAATCTACAACAGATTAACTCTACTTCACACATCTAAACTAAATGAGAAGCTATGAGTGCGTCCCCACATCAGCTTGCCCTGTGTTTGTACTGCTGCCTGTGACCCATAGTAAACTGGAACAGAGCTATGCTTTGGCTGAGTAAGGAATCAGTGCCACTCTCTAGGCTGGAGATTCTCTTCAAGAAATTATTCGGACTTAACTGGCAAGTGTTCCAAGCACCATGTGAGGGCAGAAGTTTGGGCTACTAGAAGACAAACTTCAACAATGGAAACTGTGTGTGTTCATAAGCCCAGGAGCATACTAGAGGCAGATTTTTAATATTTCTATTCTTTATATTAATGAGATCAAAATTATATGGTTGACAGAATTTCCATCTTAACTCATTATTGAATAGTCAAGTCATACATTAATTTCACATTGCTCTGGCTGTAAAATGTTAAATAAGCTAAACACAGCACAATTATACAACTTGGGAAAATTTCTGTACACCCATACGCATGCAGATACACATACATACACACAAAGACATCCCTCCCCCACAGACATACATACACATGCACACAGATACACGCACACACACACAGACACATTTTTTTTTCTCTCTCAGCTTTTCATCTGGCTTTTGGGTTTTGAGTGAGTCTCAGCAAGATCCATTTTCTGTTCTTGGAACACATTTCACTGGCATGCTTAGCAAGAAGGCTGAAGCCCATATTCATACAACCATTCCTCCATTCCTGTAGTTTCCTAGTCTTTGTATTACCTATGGTCAGACAATCATGCTAACTTCCTCCTTTAGGAGGTGCTATTCTGCTGTTTCTAACGGCCGTTGGTGGATGACATGTCCACCATATATTGGACTTGCTCCTTCTATGCCAGCGTCTCCTGTCGGTACCTGGAGGCAGTTTTTGCAGAGTGCTTGGACGCTCATTCTGCCCGATGCCCTCATTATTGCCAGCGAGGTCTGCTTTGACTGACTGCTGAGGCAGAGCCAGCAGCTCTGATTCTTATGCCTCAGTAACTCTTGTACCACAGGCGCCGACCTGTCAGGTGAAGCCAACAGCAGTGTTGTGATGTGACTGCCACAAAGCCACATCCATTCAAATGAATTAAGCTGATTTTGATTTGCAATAACAAAGCGAGATTCCAGAGTCTTAGCCACTCATTTCCCATGGGCTTCGATTAAGCTGTATTATTAGGATGGATTTTATTTACATTGAAGTTGGTTGAACCACAGAAGTAATGCTATTAATCCAAGTTATTTTTTGATGTTCTATTTTTTAAAAAAATATTCTTTGGAAGTGGTATATGTATAATATATATTAATATATATGATATATCTTGATTATTACTATCCCTTGCCCCCACCCCCAGCTTCTCCTATAACATCTTACCTCAACTTCTTCCCAACTTCATGTCCTCCTTAATAAATTGTATAATTTATTTACTTACTTATTCCTCTGAATTCTACACACATGCACACATGCATGGGGTCATCCATTGGGAAATAGGAAGTCTACAGTAGTCACAGTCCTAAAGAGAAGTCACTCTCTCTCTCCCCATGAGTCATCAACTAATCATGGAGTGGGGTTTAAGGAACCCCTCCCTGCTGCATGCTGGAAAATTTAACTGGCTTTATCTGGTGTGGGTTAGTGCAGGTACCCTCTACTTCTATGGATTCGTGGGTATGATATCCCTGTCATGTGCAAAAGACAGTGTTTTACTCCACTTCTCCCCACAACATTCTAGTCTTTTGTCAAGTTTTTGTTTTTAATAGTGCATGTGTGAGTGCGTTTATGCCTCTGTGTGTGTTATGCACATGAGTGCAGTGCTCACAGACGCCAGAAGGTGGCATCAAATCCCCTGCAGCTGGAGTTCAGGCTGTAGTGAGTGACCCAACATGAGTTCTGGGTGCAGAACTTGCTCCTCTGGAAGAGCAGTACTGTCTCTTAACCGCCCCGTTTTCTCTCCGCCTCAACACAAAGTCCTCACAAAAATGTTTTCAGATTTATTAATTTTATATGTTTGAGTGTTTTGTATGCAAATATGTATGTGCATCATGTGTTTGCCTTGTGCCATAGAGGCCAGAGGAGGTGTGGGACCCCTTGGGGCTGGATTTCTCATGGTTGTGAAACACCATGTAGGTGTTGGGAATTGAAACTGGGCCCTGTGCAAGAGCAAAAGTTGCTCTAAACCACTGAGTCATCTCTCTCGGTCCCAATATTCTATTCTTTTTATTTATTTATTTATTTATTTATTTATTTATTTATTTATTTATTTATTTATTTATTTGATATTTTCTTTATATACATTTAAAATGCAATCACAAAAGTTCCCGATACCCTCCCTTCGCCCTGCTCCCCTACCCACCCACTCCAGCTTCTTGGCCCTGGCATTCCCCTGTACTGGGGCATATAAAGTTTACAATACCCAGGGGCCTCTCTTCCCAGTGATGGCTGACTAAGCCATCTTCTGCTACATATGCAGCTAGAGATATGAGCTCTGGGGGTACTGGTTAGTTCATATTGTTGTTCCACCTATAGGGTTGCAGACCCCTTCAGCAACTTGGGTGCTTTCTCTAGCTTTTCCATTGGGGACCCTGTGTTTCATCTTATAGATGACTGTGGGCATCCACTTCTGTGTTTGCCAGGCACTGGCATAGCCTCCCAAGAGACAGCTATATCAGGGTCCCTTCAGCAAAATCTTGCTGGCATATGCAATAGTGTCTGGGTTTGGTGGCTGATAATGGGATTGATCCCCAGGTGGGGTAGTCTCTGGTTAGTCCATCCTTTTGTCTTAGCTCCAAACTTTGTCTCTGTAACTCCTTTCATGGGTATTTTGTTCCTTATTGTAAGGATTGAAGTATCCATCCATTGGTCTTCCCTCTTCTTGATTTTCTTATGTTTTGCAAATTGTATCTTGGGTGTTCTATGTTTCTGGGCTAATATCCACTTATCAGTGAGTGCATATCAAGTGACTTCGTTTGTGATTAGGTTACCTCACTAAGGATGATATTCTCCAGATACATCCATTTGTCCAAGAATTTCATAAATCCATTGTTTTTAATAGCTGAGTAGTACTCCATTGTGTAAATGTACCACATTTTCTGTATCCATTCCTCTGTTGAGGGGCATCTGGGTTCTTTCCAGCTTCTGGCTATTATAAATAAGGCTACTATGAACATAGTAGAGCATGTGTTCTTATTACCATTTGGAACTTCTTCTGGGTATATGCCCAGGAGGGGTATTGCTGGATCTTCTGGTAGTACTATGCCCAATTTTCTGAGGAACCTCCCGACTGACTTCCAGAGTGGTTGTACAAGCTTGCAATCCCATTAGCAGTGGAGGAGTGTTCCTCTTTCTCCACATCCTCACCAGCATCTGCTGTCACCTGAATTTTTAATCTTAGTCATTCTGACTGGTGTGAGGTGGAATCTCAGGGTTGGTTTGATTTGCATTTCCCTGATGATTAAGGATGCTGAACATTTTTTCAGGTGCTTCTCAGCCATTCAGTATTCCTCAGTTGAGAATTCTTTGTTTAGCTCCGAACCCCATTTTTAATGGGTTTATTTGAATTTCTGGAGTCCAGCTTCTTGAGCTTTTTGTATATATTGGATATTAGTCCTCAACAGATTGGGAAAGGATTTTTACCAATATTCTATTCTTAATGCATATAACTTTATTAAACATTTCTCATGTCTCACAAGCAGGCTTATTTTAGATATTTCTGAGAACAGTGTGCATTAAAATGTGGACATATTTCCTCTTCTTAACTATATCATTAATAATTTCCAGTTTCTCATTCTGACCGTAAGTCTTTTGGAGAAGGGTATAGATTTAAATTTTGAAGTATATTCATATAGAGAGTTGAGTGTCCTTGGATTTTTATTTTTTTATTTTTCAGTCTGCAAATACTTATTCCCTTTAAAAGGAACTAAAATTTATTTAATAACCTTCTCCCAGCACTTACTGAGATATGCCAGGCCAGTGGGTCTGAAATAGAGTTCCAAAGATAAATGGGTAATTTCTAAGAACACAGAAAAGGTAGGCAGCCCATTAGAATCCTGGTGAATAGATGCTTGTATAAAGGTCTGTTCTGTAATGTGAAGGTGAAACGTTGCTTGGGAACGTCATTCTGGGTTGACCGAGTGTTAATATTCATTGGGCACAGTGGTTTCCATCTGACCTTTCTAAATAATCTATAACACTGCAGCCAAGAATCTCTATCACAACTTAGAATCTAAGGTAAATTATTCATAAATATTTCTCTGGGGGGGCCTTTCAGTATAATGTGTAATATAACTATAAGCCATACACTTGTTCCTTAACTATATGCTTTAATTTATCTAGAGGAGATTTTTCTGTAAATTTCGTATTTCAATAATTATTTTTTACCTTAAAAACATTCATATTAAAAACCATTTAAATTACTACTGACACCAAAAAAAAAAAGATTAGACACAGGTTGAGATGAACAAAAATGAATTTTTAATGATGTCAAATTATCCTTTTAAGTGAAGCAAAAGCTGAATTACAGTTTAGGAGTACAGTGTGCACTTCATTACCTCCAGGGTGTCAAGTACGTCGGACTATGTTACCTGCTGTGAGAATGAACAGAAAAAGGATGGCCCCAAGGGACATTTCAGCTGTCTTTAGCAGAACCCACTGATTTGTGTGTTTCTAGCAAAATCCAGGCTTTATCGCCACACCCCATATAACCCTCGGTTGGATTCTATTCATAACTCATTCTCCACTCTTTCATACAGCGGTCTCTGCAAAGTTTATCTTTAATTATCTGTATCCTGGGTTCGTAACCTCTTGTTTAAAATAGACAGGGCTGGAGAGATGGCTCAGCATTTAAGAGCACTGACTGCTCATACAGAGGTCCTGAGTTCAATTCCCAGCAACCACATGGCACACAACCATCTGTAATAGGATCTGGTGCCCTCTTCTAGTGTGTCTGAAGACACCTACAGTGTCCTCATATACATACATAAACAATTCTTTAAAAAATAATTGAAATGAAACAATCAGACACATTTCATACTCCTTTCTTAACTATAGAACTTGGCTCATCATATCACCAGAGGAAGAGTCATGTAGGTCATGAAAATGTTGGAAATACCTAATATAGAATCTGGCATTTATTTGTGATGCACACATGCAGCTGTGTACTTATTTTCATTAGAAATGTAATGCTGGATATGTATCTGTTTATCTATATAATGTTAACTTTGGCCTTACTTTTTTTTTGTGTGTGTGTGACAGGGTTTCTCTGTATAGTCCTGGCTGTCCTGGAACTCACTCTGTAGACCAGGCTGGCCTCAAACTCAGAAATCTGCCTGCTTCTGCCTCCTGAGTGCTGGGATTAAAGGCGTGCACCACCACGCCCGGCTGGCCTTACTTTTTGCTTTGACTTTTCCAATGTTTAAAAATTATTTTAAGAGAAGAGATGAATGGGAAAACAGAATAACACTCAATGCTCCTTTCAGCAACATTGGGGTTCTATAGACTGACTCTGGTAGAGATTCTGTTCTGAGTTGACCTAATGTCCACCTCAGTTTACCTTTTGCATATCAGAGTCAACTGCTTTTCACCTTTTATAAAATACTTTGTGGAAAACCAACCAGTCAGCTGCTTTATTTTTGCATGTATCGACAAGGTATATATTAAATGCCTTTTATTCACAATGAAGAGAATTTAAGAGAACTCTGAGTAATATTTGAAATTCAAATTTTCTGTCATCAAAACACATTTTGACTGTTTGCCAGTCCACTTAAAACTTTTTTTTCCAGTAAAACATGGGATGCTAATCAGTAGGTTATGTTACTGTACTGGCTAGTTTTGTGTCAACTTGACACAGCTAGAGTTATCACAGAGAAAGGAGCTTCAGTTGAGGAAATGCCTCCATGAGATCCAACTGTAAGGCATTTCCTCAATTAGTCATCAAGGGGGAAAGGTCCCTTGTGGGTGGGACCATCTCTGGGCTGGTAGTCTTGGTTCTATAAGAGAGCAGGCTGAGCAAGCCAGGAGAAGCAAGCCAGTAAAGAACATCCCTCCATGGCCTCTGCATCAGCTCCTGCTCCCTGACCTGCTTGAGTTCCAGTCCTGACTTCTTTCAGTGATGAACAGCAGTATGGAAGTATAAGCTGAATAAACCCTTTCCTCCCCAACTTGCTTCTTGGTCATGATGTGTGTGCAGGAATAGAACCCCTGACTAAGACAGTTACTTTATATAGAAAAGGTTACTGCTTCCCTTTCTCACAGTGTGGCATAGCTGAGTTTGTTTAGAGTATACATTTGTTTACATTTGAAGGTCCTACACAACCTCTAGCAGGCATTCTGTAGGCCCCTGGAGGAGGAACAGAGGGATGGCTGTGTGTCTAGATAGAGCCAGTCCTGTTCTCATCCCCCAGTAGAGGGAAGAGACAGGGACACAATGGACTGTGAAGTTTCTACACTTGTGTGAACACTAAGCCCTCAGGGACATCGTCTGCCCATCACAGGTTCAGACATTCTGCATATGTCATGCTGTGGTCTTTCCCTATCTCCTGTGCCCACGGGACTTCCTCAGAATTCTTCAGGATCAAGAAGTCCAGTGCCCATCTCTCCAGTACCATTATGCCTTTCTTGGTTCTTTTTACTTTTATACCTTCATTTCACCCCATAATATTCTAATGAGAATTTCCTAACCAGCACCCCCAGAGCTCCCTGGAACTAAACCACCAATCAAAGAAAACATGGTGGAACTTGTGGCTCTAGCTGCAAATGCAGCAGAGGATGGCCTAGTCGGTCATCAATGGGAACAGAAGCCCTAGGTCCTGTGAAGGCTCTATCCCTCATTTAGGGGAATGCCAGGACCAGGAATGGGAGTGGGCAGGTTGGGGAGCAGGGTGAGGGGCGAGTGGATAGGGGATTTTCGGAGGGGAAACTAGGAAAGAGGATAACATTTGAAATGTAAATAAAGAAAACATCTAATAAGAAACGATGTAGTCTCAACGTAGTTTAAATTTGCATTTCCTTGTTAGCTAAGGATATTGCTCATTAAAAATTTAATTTTCTTAGCCATTTGTATTTCATCTTTTCAGAGCTTTCTGTTTTGTTCCATAGTCTGTTTTTAATTGGATTGTTTGTATACTTGACGTTTAGTGTTTTGAGTTTTTTGTATACTTTTACATATGACTATATACCAGCTATTCACCTAACCAATGTAGATTGTGAAAATAAATCTCTAGTTCCAATGCAAATTTCCTTTAAAAATTTTCCATAAGGACATGTCTACAAGAACCTAAGTAGAGAAAAAAAACCTTTCCTATCATGTAAATAGGACTTTAGTCTTAGAAAGTTGGTTATGTCTTTTGAGATGTTTCTACTGAGGATGAGAGATACCCGCATTTGAAGTGAGTGAGTTGTTTTCAAGTTCACATCAACAACAGCAAGAATTGTCAAAAAGAAGAAAGCAAAAATAAAATAAAATATAAAACAAAAGCAGACAAACAAACAAATAAAAACAAGACAGAAGAAAGGACAAAAGAAAGAAAGCCAACAGAGACTTCATACTAAAAATTAGGCAGCTGTTCTATACCTTGCAGCATTCAAGTGAAGAAGAGAGAGAAAAATGCAATCTTGGTCAGTATGATACTGTCATATTGGATGTTAGTATTAAGATCAAAATGAATTATGATTATAGCTTCACATAAACCGTCCTTCGCTCCTGTATGTCTGTGAGTACCTGATTCAAATAGAGTAGTACTAAATTGTAGCCATTTCGTGGAAAATTTCTGTGATTCAGTTAGTTTTAGAGCTATTCCAAAGATGAGCACATCAGAGGCTTAGAAATGGTTAATGACTTGGCTTATAGTCATATGACTCTTACCAAATACCATATGCCTTTCTGACTATATGTAGCATGATTTCTGTTATAGCTAAAAACATTAGAGTGTTTTTCAAATATCTAATATAGAACTTCTATTCTGCTGTAGATACTTCTTTTATTTATATGTACAATAAAATCTATTTGTTCTTAATATATATATATATATATATACATATATAAATACATAAATTAAGAACATATATATATATTTGTTTGTTTGTTTGTTTGCATGTATGTCTGTGCACCTTTTGTGTGATGCCCAAGAGGGCATCAGATACCCTGGAGCTGGAGTTACAGACTCTTGCTAGCTTTCAGATGGATGCTGAGAACTGAACCTGGGTCCCCTGCAAGAGCAGTAAGTGCTCTTAACCACTGGGCCATCTCTTCCACCACATATGTGTGTGTTTTAAACTATGATGTGAGCTACCATACTATTGTCAGAACAGCATGAACTATGAGCTTCAACATCCCCGGTGACTTTCTTCTGTTTAAAGGGGAAGGAGTCCAATGCTACTTTTATTCTTAAAAGCCAAGGGTTTTGTTTTTTTTTCCCCCACACGTGTGTTACTGACATTTTGGACGAGACAGTTCTTTGTTGTGGGTCCTGTCCTCTCTTCTTGTAGATACTGAGCAACACTACAGGTCTTAACTTGCCAGTGTAACAACCCAGAATATCTCATTAATATTGCCAAAACTGACTGGCCCAGCAGACCACCCCTGCTGTAAAGTCAACATGAAGAACCTTGCCGCAAATGCAACTCTCTGCTCAGTTTCTGTCTTGCATGTTACAGAGTTCAAACCATCTGTGACTTAGGTGTTGTCTTAGCAGAACAAGTCAGGCGCACCACTAAGGTAACATGCCCTTCGCTCTCTAGGGCAGCGGTCCTTGAGACTGTAACTGGTGTTCTAGATGGTGTCGTGAGCCCATTCACGGTCACTGCAGCAGGGAGGGAGAGCATGGAGAACCAGGCTTGCAGTTTCAAGTATACCCAGTGGGAGTGATACTTGGTGCTTCAGCTTGTTTAGCCACAAAAGCAAGCTGCACAGGACACATCTGAATTTGAAGCAGAGGGCATTTGGTTCTCCATGCTTAAAGGGAGTACCTGGAGTTACTGGTGAATCGCAGTGATGTGTATCGCAGTTAAGTCCTATATGAACTGATTCAGGACATTTGAGGTATAGTGTCTAGTCCTTGGTTCTGGAGAGCATGCATAAGTATGGAGTAAGTTACTATGTGAATAAGATTCTGCGAATATGAGAAAATATAATAAATTTATTATGCATACTGGTTTGTAAAATATTTACACTTTTGGTAATATTTCCATATATGACAATAGAGTTTTCAATTAACGGCTATGACAAGCTCTGTTTGTTTGTTTGTTTGTTTGTTTGTTTGCTTGTTTTCTGTCTTCCAGTAAACTTTTATTAATCTTTTAGGTTAAAAATATTTCTCATTGTCTTAGAATTTTTACACAAGAATCATTTTCTTTTCATTACTTTTCTCCTTGTATGCTGCAAATACAAAGAAAACTCTACTTGTGTTTCTCCCTCCTTAATCTTAATCTGAATGACTTAAATACATCACATAACTTGTGTAGTTGAGTCTCTAGGGAAGTGTTTCTCAAGATGTATAATTTGAATAAGCAAGGTCACCTGGGAAATGGTTGGAAATCTGAAATTCAATGGCAATATTCTCTCTCTCTTTCCTATCTATCAATCTATCTATCTATCTATCTATCTATCTATCTATCTATCTATCTATCTATCTATCTATCTCTTACTGATAGTTTTAAAGAAAACTGGTGAACTAAATGGAGAGCCCTTTAAGTGACCTTTGATCAACATATAGAAAAATGTTTGGGGCTAATGGACTTAAACTTGGTTTTGAGTTTATTTAACAGAAGTTTTCTGTTTCCCAAGTTTAGCTTGTTTTACAGGCCTTATACTGCTGGAAGAATTTTATGTAGTGATAAAGAATGATGGCTGTATTTTAGTATTTTTTTTTAATTTTGAAATTTGAGATGATTGTAGGTGGTTTCACATTTAATGTGTTTAGAATGAATTGATAGATTTTTTTTTTAAAGCTTAGATTCACTTCTTTTTTTTTGTTTATCTGTTTTATTTTCTTTTTTCCATTTTTTATTAGGTATTTAGCTCATTTACATTTCCAATGCTATACCAAAAGTCCCCCATACCCACCCACCGCCACTCCCCTACCCACCCACTCCCCCTTTTTGGCCCTGGCGTTCCCCTGTACTGGGGCATATAAAGTTTGCAAGTCCAATGGGCCTCTCTTTCCAATGATGGCTGACTAGGCCATCTTTTGATATATATGCAGCTAGAGTCAAGAGCTCAGGGGTACTGGTTATTTCATAATGTTGTTCCACCTATAGGGTTGCAGATCCCTTTAGCTCCTTGGGTACTTTCTCTAGCTCCTCCATTGGGAGCCCTGTGATCCATCCATTAGCTGACTGTGAGCATCCACTTCTGTGTTTGCTAGGCCCCGGCATAGTCTCACAAGAGACAGCTACATCTGGGTCCTTTCAATAAAATCTTGCTAGTGTATGCAATGGTGTCAGCATTTGGATGCTGATTATGGGGTGGATCCCTGGATATGGCAGTCTCTACATGGTCCATCCTTTCATCTCAGCTCCAAACTTTGACTCTGTAACTCCTTCCAAGGGTGTTTTGTTCCCAATTCTAAGGAGGGGCATAGTGTCCACACTTCAGTCTTCATTCTTCTTGAGTTTCATGTGTTTAGCAAATTGTGAATTGATAGATTTTGTGTAACATTCATAGAGCACATACAACATGTTGAGTTTATTTTCATATGTTCCTAGATTTAGTTTCTATGTCCACTTCCTGTTGTGCTTGTTGATATCATAATAAGTTTTCCTGAAGCAGTAAAACAAGTAGTTTTAAAAACTAGTATTATTTCTTATATACTTAAAAAAAATCCAGCCTTATCAGATTGGAAGATGAATTGTACTTCAATAGCATATGTTGTATGCAGATGCTGAGAACTCAAGTTAGAACCTTAGTAATGGTTGACCCCGTATGTTCTTTCTAGAATTCTACCAAATATCTGGCTGGGTAGCTGCCCTCGCCAACTGGAACATGTGACCATCAAACTGAAGCATGAACTGGGAGTTACAGCTGTCATGAATTTCCAGACTGAATGGGATATCATCCAGAATTCTTCAGGCTGCAACCGCTACCCTGAACCCATGACTCCAGACACCATGATGAAGCTGTATAAGGAAGAAGGCTTGTCCTACATCTGGATGCCCACTCCAGACATGAGCACTGAGGGTAAGGGCCAGAAGTAGCACTCGGATTCCTTGCTGAATTTGCTTCAGGGACCTGTTTGTCTTCCTCTCATCTATAACTGAATGTCTAAACTCTGAATTATAAAAGTGGAATCAACATAGGGATTTAGATTTAATATGCATTTAGACACTTTGACAGGATTCTGTTTAACGTGGCTTCATATATATGTGTGTATGGAGCATACAGTCCCTAAGGGATGGCAAGTCTTAATGAATGAACTAAAGTAGGGGTTTAAAAGCACAATGGGTTGGTTATAAAGACAGACAGATATTTTGGGGAGCTTGCGTAGATAATCTAGAAAGGCTTTTGAGGCCGTGATGCCTGAGGTACTGGGGAGTGGCTTTGCAGTGACTGGGGAGAGGGCACGAGGAAGAGGAGAGGATGGAAGAAATAGCGATGTAGAAGAATCTCTATGCCCTGATAGGATGTGGCACCTTGTAGGAACTGAAAGACCAGTGTGGCTAAAGAACTGAGAATATGAAAATACCCCCAGGACTTGAGCTACAGTAGCAAACGATGTTACATTGTCAGAATAGCTTCAGCAGGGAAAAAGGTGGGAAGCCGGGGAGGGTGGAGGTCCTTTTTGTTTTAGTTTGTTTACCAAAAGTATATCTATTGCTGCAGGAACAGCTTGCAGCTGGGTCTGGGAGTCCAGTGAGGTGGGTGTAGTAAGATGGGTAATAATCTGGAAGGTGAGGCCCTGGGCTGTGGGGAGGAGCATGGTAGTTAGTGAGGCAGCACTGACTGGGCAAGCATGCGAGACCAGTCTTTATGAATGGGTTATGCGGTCGGGTACAGCTGGGGAAGCAGGTGACTAAGTCATAGATGTGACATAGTATGTAAGCGGCAGTAAGGTAAGTTCAGAACCAATTACAGCGCAGAGAAGAGTGGACAATGAATGATGTGATGTGCTCTGGAGATTATGGCTTGTCTCTGACGGGGGCAGATAGGCAGACTACACGATTTCCGGGGCGTTTGAAGTGGGCCTGGCTTGGATGGGAGATGTGGGCAGAGAGAGGAAAATGAGAGGGCAAGGAGGAGCACAGACGAAGGCGCAGAAGCTCGGGCTTGTAGAAGAGCCGGCTATAGATGCAATAGACAGTTGCTGAAAAGCAGGTCTAACTTTTCCTTCCGGTAAAAGAGCCACCTCTCTACGACAGTATTAGTAACGTGTCAGCAGGGGGCAGCAGAGAGCTGTAGAGTGCATGGGTTTGGGGCGTTTGAAGATTTGCTCTTCTGGGTAAGAATGGCATTGAAGCCAGGCCAGGAAGCTCGAAAACGTTTCTCCCCATCCAGCTCTCTCTCGGTGTAATGCATGCTACGTCTCCACCCCTCTCATGAACGAAATGGATTAACTCGTCAGCTTCAGGGAAGATTCTAGGCAGACATTGTAGTCACCCCATTTTGCAGAGGAAAAGACAGGTACAAAATGGTTATGTAACTTAAGACTGAAATGTGGAAAGACATTCCACATTTCAGGGGTGTCATTCTGTGTCACAGAACTGCTCCCAAAGCCAGGCTGCGAAGCCGCAACTGCGCGTTTCTTTGTACGCTTCAGGCAGAGTCCCCAGACCCACGTAATTTCTGTTCTTTGTGTTCATGATTAGTTGCAAAGCTACGAACTGAGGGGACATAGCTTATCTCCCAGAAACCAGAGGTCTGTAAAACAGAACATCTTGAGGACCATAGGAAACCCATGTCACTGGCCACCTTGACACTTCAAAGACATCAGGTGGAATTTAAGGCATTTTCTTGAGGCTAAACCCCAAACCAGACAGAGTTTATATCAGCAGAGAGAAGGACAGCTTAGCTCTCTGGAGATCGTCTGTCTGGTTTTAAGACAGTCAAAGAATTGTTCGAGCCTTCAACTGTAGCACAGAGATTTTGATTTGGCGTCTATGGTTCTAATTCCACAGCATCATTGCCCACCTGGGTAAACAGGAGGGGACAGGCAGGCAGGGAGCAGTTGAGCCATTAATTCTGCTACTCCACCCTCCCCTTCCCATGCTCTGCTAACTGAAGGGTCCCAGGTCTAAAAGGGAATTTTCTCAGTAGTTTGGTTTCATCTTTCTGCTGGGAGCCATTGTAGTTGTATTCAAAGCATGGTTGTGGGGGGGTCACTGGGTCACCAGGTCAGGGTGTCTATGGCTATCTCCAATGCAGAGCTATCATAGCAACAGGAAGAGAGCCAAGAAGCCCACAACTGCCATAGCACAAACACTGACACCGAATAAAAGATTTGGTTCAGTTGGACCTTGACAGGTTATCAAAGAGTTAACCATTTCAGAGTGGCAGGGTGACTTTCTTCCAACAGATTAATCTATGTAGCTTATAATTATAGACCAATGCACATATAGATTCCCCCACCCGAGTATTTTTAGAACACCAGGGGGAGGGGGGTGGGATCTGTCTGGAAGCATTCTGAGCTGCTGCATAATGCTGTCAGGTGAAGTCTGGAAGGAGAGTCTGTTAGACTCAATTGTCATAGAGCGGCTGCAGTCAATTGTCCTATCGATCCTTCCTGTTGTACACTTTGTCATATAAGGACGACTAGCTTAGATATCTTCCTTTTCAGTTCTCCTTTTTAAAAAATGGCTCCTCTCTTTCACCTGGGGAATGAAAAAAAAAATCTCCAAGTCAAAGGAATAAACTGCGTTTGCTCATTAAACCCCCCTTCTCAGGGGGAAGTTCCATTGAGTGCTGCTCTCTGCTCTGTTCCTGTAACAGCTTAGCTCTTTCCTTCCCAGTGAGTTCTAAGATTCTGGGTGTTGCTTTGCTACCACGCTTCAGTCATTCTCTCACTCAGCAGACTCAGTTCATCTCTGCCTTTCTGCCATAACACTGACCTGGCAGTGCCTAAATACCTGGCAGGCTGGAGCCTGGTCGGCCTTGGGTAGCTTGTAGACGGGTCTATTCCTGTACTGGCCATCCAGGGATGGGATCTCTACTAACTAGATTATAATAGACTGTAAGATTAGTCACAAGCTTTAAAAAATATCTTATTACTTCTCTGAGAGTTTCATAAAATGTGTTTTGAACACACTCATCCACATGCCTCCCTGTAATTCCTTCTAGGTCCATCCTGCACCCTGGACTTCCGGTACCCTGCCCACTTTGTATTCTCTTTGTGTTTGTTTTGTAAATAAATCATGGTGTCCACTTTGTGCTGCCTATATGGTACAGGGCCATCCTCTGCAGCATGGTCAACCGACTGGAGACACTTTTGCAAAGAAAAGTGGCTCTCCCTGCTTAGAGCTGTCAAGTACCCATAGCCTTCAGTTAGGGGTGAGAGTTCTTTATGTTTCTACCAAAAGATGTTACAGATAGGATAGACCCTCATCTATCCATCTTGTTAAAGGTGGAAAACAAGACTTTCCAAGTGAAGTGCCAGTGTGCAGTTATGTATCGCCCCAGAGTAGGACAGGGAAGATGCACATGTATGCTGTGGACCTCTTCCTTGGCCAACCGTAGACAAAGCAAAGCAGCCCTGGAGAGGGTCTTGACCTCCCTTACCTCAGGCTCTAAAGAGTCGGGTGTTAAAAAGCTCTTCCGTTTCTAATAACCTTGGCTTGTTCAATCCCTGCTTCCCTTTCAGGGAGCTTTAGTTATCCCAGACTTAGATTAGCCTCTAGCAGGATAGGAGCAAAAGGTAGAACAGAGAATTCTAACATGTCAGATCAAACAAGTGAGATTGCCGTTCAGTTGTTAGGGAGGTATCTAATGCTTGTTGAGTGAGCATCTATGCCCAGTGCTTGTTTTAAATTCCAAGGACAGAAACACAGATGGTGGAGTGTTTTGCTTGACCTACATAAGGTTTACAATTTTTTTTTCAATTTAGTTAGCTGCATTTAAAATCTGGAATATTTTCCATAAAAAAAGAATCTGGGAACTGAGGAGATTGCTCAGCAGTTAAGAGTACTTGCTGCTCCTGCAGAGGACTCAGGCCGGCTTCCCAGCACCCACATGGTAGCTTGCAGCATGTAACTCCAGTTTCAGGGGATTCCACACCCTCTTCTGGTCTCTACCAGCATAGGACACATGTGTGTAAATGGAGAGAAACAATCGGTCTCCCTCCCTCCCTCCCTCCCTCCCTCCCTCCCTCCCTCCCTCCCTCCCTCCCTCCCTCCCTCTCTCCTTTCTTTCTTTCTTTGCCTTTTTTTTCTGTACTATTTAAGGCTGGAAACTTACCAAATTAATGCACGCATGCACTCACTCACTCACTCATTCACGCACTCATGCATAACTCACACAAAACTCAAGCATACACAGACTAAACCTGCCTTTTGGTGCTCTGGCTGGCATGGACTCTCTTGTACACTGCGGATCCTCCTTTCATTCCTTGGTGACTCAGGCTGTCTGCATGGGGGCCTTCGATGCACCAGGAAGACACTGCCGTCTCACAGGATCGCAGCCACTTAGAGGGACTTGTAAGAACACAGACTGAGATGAAGCAGAAGGTACCAGCAACCAAGCCAGCAACCAAGTGGATGGGGCAGGGGCACAGCACAGGGGCTAAGGTCCCAGCTTTGGAGTCAGACTGGCTGCAACGGAGTAGCCTCTTACAGATTTAATTGGAATGGATTAAAGTTCTCAGTTCCTTCATGGAAAAGTTGAGGATAAGAGATAACACCTGCTATAGGATTCTCCCAGATAGCCAAGACTTCTTCTCTAACTCCTAAGCTGTGGTCTTGCTTCTTTATTTATTGAAAGTAGATTTTTTTCATACAATATATTCAATTATGGGTTCCCCTACCCTGTTAAACTACCCCCCCACCTACCCAAACTCACAATCTTTCTCTCTTTCTCATTAGAAAAGAAACAGGAATCCAAACAAATAAAAGAACACAAAACAAACGAACAAGAATAGGACAAAACAAATAGGGAGAAAAGGCAGAGAAAAAAAGCACAAGAAATGCATGCAGACACAGGGACACACGTATTTGCACACAGAGAGAATGCATAGAAAAAAGACAAAACTGAAATCCGTAATATGTAAGCAAAGGTTCTGTAGGGTAAAAAGCAAACAGACAAACAACAAACAAACATCTCCTACAGTGTCACTGAGTTGGCTGAGCATGGGGGCTATCCTTAAGAGTGGTTTGGATACCCAGTGAGACTCCATCAGAGAAAAGTAATGGTTTTCTTTGGGAGCATTTATCAATTGGAGATAGATTCTGGGATAAGGTTGGGGTCTTGTGTCCACTTCTCTCAACACTGGAACCCCATCTGGGTTGGACCAGTACAGGCCCTGTGCATGCTGCCACAGTCTCAGAGGCTTCCTGTGTCTGTCAGTCCTGTGTCTGTAAGGGCTTGCTGGATGGCTTGTTTTCCATCCCCATGGCCTCCTGCAGTCTTTCTACCCATTTGATCCTCCTGTTCTAATCCCCTGTCCCCTCTATCCTCAGCTATCTATTCTCATTCTCCTTCCTAGGGAGATCCTTGCTTCCCCAACTAGTCCCTTCCTCTACACCTATCCTCTGTGGCTCTATAGATTGTAGCCCTGTATCCTGCTTTTCAAAAACTCAAGAGCTCACATTCACATATAAGAGAATATATACCATGCATACCATATTTTTCTTTTTGGGTCTGGATTACCTCACTCAGGATGATTTTTTTTTCTTCTATTTCCATCCACCTACCTAGGAATTTCACCATTTTCTTTTTAACAGCTAAATAATATTTCATGTGTGTTATTTCATTTTCTTTATGCATTTCTTCATTGGCTGACATCTAGGCTGGTTTTAGTTTCTAGCTCTCATGGACAGAGCAGCAGTGAACAAGCTTGAGCAAGTGCCTCTGTGGTAGGATATAGAGTCCTGTGGGTGTGTGCCCAAGGGTGGTGTAGCTGGATCTTGAGGTAGATCTAGTCCCAGCTTCCTGAGGAGCCTCCTCACTGATTTCCATAGCGGGGTGGGCCGGGTCCTTGTTTCATGAATGACCTTTCTGCAGGTGGAAAGGAAAGGGGGAGTGTGTATCAGTACATCATCCAAGCGGTTGGAACACATATGTCCTTGAGGCTCCTCTGTCTGCAGAGGTCATCGTGAAAGAAATATGGCAGACTGCTCATGAGACACTGAGCCCTTCAGCTTCCACTGCAAACAGCCACTCTGGTCTCTTTATGGACTAGGGATTTAATTTAAAAAGTATATGTAAGATATTCATGTTTAATTCCTGACATGACAACTATTGCAGGGAACTTGTTCAGGGGACCAGAACAGGAAGAAGCCATGATTCCAAAATTATCAGGAGGTTTCTCTTCACTCCAGAAGCTGTGCACACATTTCACAGTGATGGGGCAGATCGTGCCCTTAGCATAGTCACTCCAATGCACCTTAGATGTTTGCCACCTCTGATCTTGAGGTAAATGGTGGATATGTCACATTGAGATCACCACTAGGAACCCACTGGCTTCTGGGTAGGGAGTGCCACCCAGAGGGCCCCCTGTGTAATTGTGTGGCAGGCTACTTAGCTGAAATCCTGAATACAGATTAAGTGAAATTAACATTTGGGCCTCTGTTGGACATCTGGGAGTTGATATTTAACTAATGCAGACCCTTTTAGGGATGGGGAGTGTGTGTGCATGGGTGTGTGCATGCATTCAAGCATATGTGTGTGAGTTTGCCTGTAAGAGAAACAAAGAGACACACACATAGACACACACACACACACACACACACACACACACACACACACACAAAGACATACATACAGAGAAACTGAGACAAAATATTTAAAAACTGCTGGTAGTGTCTGTAACTTTATATCACTTCCTTAGATGGGCCAACAGAATTCAGGCAGGAAGACTGGAATACCATTGTGGCTTTGCTGCAGGTTGCTTCTGTCTCAGAGCATGATAAGCCTCAAGTGAAGTAGGAGACTGAGGGGGCCTTGGAGCCATGGTGAGCTCCAGTGAAAACTCCACCTTCCACAGTTACTGGCTCCTGGTTCCTAGGTACTGGCTCCTGGCAAGGTACTAATTCTTGGTAGGGTACTATTTCCTGGTGAGGTACTGTATTGGCCCTTTCAGGATACTAGTACTTCCTAAGAGGACAGCTAAGGAGTGAATGTTCCTGTGGGAGAGTCTAGCCTTCCATAAAGATCTGCAGATGGGAGAGGGCCTTCTCATGCCTTCAGTCATTCAGTGGGAACCACAGCATGAAGACTAGATGAGTCTGTTCTTTGTAGTCCTGAGAGATCCTTCTGGGGATATTATGTCTCTCTCTGTGAGGTGCAGAGAACTAGACAATGCTAAGTTGCAACTGCATAGTTAAAATTTGATAATTCTATATAGTGATCCTCTTACATTCCCTTCCAAAGTAATTTATCATGATGTTGTCCATCCAAATAGTAGACAGATAAAAACTTTGTTAAGTATCTTTGTAGAGAGAACCTGTGAGCAGGAAGAGCAGTCATCTCAGAGCTCAAAGGCTGGATTTTGGGTACTCCTCTGCCTGGCAGGATGCCAGGAGATGTTGGGGCTCAACAGGTGGAAACATACTTCTCAGGATGAGACATTTGGTTAATCTAATCATCAAAACAGCACCAAGGACAGTGATAGCAATGATCCCAACTTTCCAGGAAAGAAATTAATAACACAGGAAGGAATTAAATCCGTGTTACTATTTGCTGTGCTGTGGCTGTGCACATGACTGGTTATCTTACATGCATCGGCTGTAAGTTAGCCACTCCATTACTTGAATGCAAATCAGCATATTAAATTCTGATTCAAATCGCATTTGTCTAATCAGTGAGTGCATCCAAGTTGTTAACCAGTGGGAACTAATTATGTGCTTTCCATTTGCCCGGAAGGAAGTGAAACGGAGGGGGACAGGATTGATCAAGTTTTCTTTGAGACCCTCTAAAGCCACTGCCAGATCTTGGAAAACCCTTCTAGGAAGATGTTAAAAATCCATTCTTCTATGCGTCCCCTCACAAAAACATGTAGTAGTTAACTTTGTTGAGAAATTTGCAACAAGTGCATAGCCACTCAGAAAGCAGTGATATCCCTTGGAGTAGTCAGGTTCACAACTGACTGCTGCCTCTGGGACACTCTCTTCGCTTTGGTATTCTCAAGTTTTAAATTTGTTTTACTTTTGCCTCTAAAACGAATAAACGAAGCAAACGCTCACACCCGGTCTCCCCTAAGCTCAGCCTTCTGCCTTAATCCACTGGTAGCATTACTAGAGGTGACCGTGACATTGGTTTCTCTATTCACATACTGTTCTGTGCTTTCTCTAGGCCGAGTGCAGATGCTGCCACAGGCTGTGTGTCTCCTGCACGCGCTTCTGGAGAATGGACACACGGTGTATGTCCACTGCAACGCTGGCGTGGGTCGCTCCACAGCTGCAGTGTGCGGCTGGCTCCACTATGTGATTGGCTGGAATCTGCGCAAGGTGCAGTACTTCATCATGGCCAAGAGGCCTGCGGTCTACATTGACGAGGACGCTTTGGCTCAAGCACAACAAGACTTTTCTCAGAAGTTCGGGAAGGTTCACTCTTCCATATGCGCTTTGTAGGTGATCAGCCCTCCATTCCGTCTAGCTGCCTTAGTAAGGAACCTGGGGGTGTGGTTAGTGGAAGACCTGGAGACAAAGGGGACTGTGGCTGGTGTCACCTGGAGATGCCCTCTATTGTGGCTTGGTTGGGCTTGTGTTTGAAATGCTTTACAAAGGAAAACTGCATGCCACATGAGAAAACTTCAAAGTACACTTGCAATGCAGTGTATGCCTGTAGTTGCTGCTGCCACCGGCAGGGGGCCTTTGCTTACAGGGTCTGCATAGGTTGTTATGGATTTGTGACTTTGGCATGCAGAAGACAAGAGAGTGGTTAAGTGGATCTTATCATTACTGTGAGTGTGAGACACACACACATACACAACACACTGTATGTGCATACATGAAACACAAACAGCTTTTTACTGAACAGAATTATAGACATTTGCTGGTGGAAGGGATAACTATGTACATCTAACTAGGACTCAGAAAGAGCTCCTGCGCATGGTCATAGAACAATGGCGTTCTGTAATTTCCTTCATTCTGCTTCATAGTTGCTGACATCTCAGAGACGCCATCCTCCTAATTTTCCTGTCCTTCCAATAGAACAACAGGAGTAGAGTTGCTCTCTGTTTTTTTCTTGTCTTTT